>NW_027413194.1:5000-248923 GCF_048544455.1 Silene latifolia | reverse complement strand
ATAAATTACATATGAAATTTGCGTTATAATCCTACAATTAAAGGGTATTATACGGATATTACCCCTCACAAAATTCTATGGAAATCGCATAGAATGTTCCTGGGGTCAGATAAAGCGGCCACGCAAAATTTGAGCACCAACGGAAGACATTTGGGGGTGCCGGTGTGCCGAAAACCAGCATTCGCCGAAACTCGGATCATCGTGAAAAATGCGTTAAAACTCGTTATTTGAGGCTGAAATCGAACAGGTTAACTCCTGAAATGAGCTAGGGCACGTGATTGAAAAACAGGGAGAAAAAGAAACCGGGTCCGGTACGACCTCGCGAACGGCTGAAATTGAAGTGTATAATACACCGTTTTTCGTGATTCCGGGGTCCCGGAACAAAATTCTCCGGAAATCGCATAGAATGTTCCTGGGGTCAGATAAAGCGGCCACACAAAATTTGAGCACCAACGGAAGAAATTTGGGGGTGGCGGTGTGCCAGAAACCAGCATTGGCCGAAACTCGGATTATCGTGAAAAATGCGTTAAAACTCGTTATTTGAGGCTGAAATCGAACAGGTTAACACCTGAAATGAGCTAGGACGCGTGATTGAAAAACAGGGAGAAAAAAAAACCAGGTCCGGTACGACCTCCCGAACGGCTGAAATTGAAGTGTATAATACACGGTTTTTCGGGATTTCGGGGTCCCGTAACAAAATTCCCCGGAAATCGCATAGAATGTTCCTGGGGTCAGATAAAGCGGTCACGCAAAATTTGAGCACCAACGGAAGACATTTGGGGGTGCCTGTGCGAAAAAACATTCGCCAAACTCGATTATCGTGAAAAATGCGTTAAAACTCGTTATTTGAGGATGAAATCGAACCGGTTAACTCCTGAAATGAGCTAGGACGCGTGATTGAAAAACAGGGGAGGAAAAGAAACCGGGTCCCAGACGACCTCCCGAACGGTCAAAATTGAAGTGTATATAATACACGGTTTTGGATTCCGGTCCCTAACAAAATTCTCCGGAAATCGCCTAGGATGTTCCTGGGGTAAGATAAAGCGGCCACGCAAAATTTGAGCACCAACGGAAGACATTTGGGGGTGCCGGTGTGCGAAAACCAAAGATTGGCCGAAACTCGGATTATCGTGAAAAATGCGTTAAAACTCGTTATTTGAGCTCGAAATCGAACAAAGTTAACTCCTGAAATGAGCTAGGACGCGTGATTGAAAAACAGGGAGAAAAGAAACCAGGTCCGTCGACCTCCCGAACAGTGAAATTGAAGTGTATAATACACGGTTTTCAGATTTCGGGGTCCTTTAACAAAATTCTCCGGAAATCGCATAGGATGTTCCTGGGTCAGATAAAGCAGCCACGCAAAATTTCAGCACCAACGGAAGATATTTGGGGGTGCCTAGGTGTGCTGAAAGCGAATTCGCGAAACTCGGATTATCGTGAAAATGCGTTAAAACTCGTTATTTGAGGTGAAATCGAATGGGTTAACTCCTGAAATGAGCTAGGACGCGTGATTGAAAAACAGGGATGAAAAGAAACCGGGTCCCAGACGACCTCCCGAACGGCCGAAATTGAAGTGTATAATACACTGTTTTTGGATTCGGTCCCGAACAAAATTCTCCGGAAATCGCATAGGTTGTTCCCTGGGTCGATAAAGCGGTCACGCAAAATTTGAGCACCAACGGAAGACATTTGGGGGTGCCGTGTGCGAAAAAAGATTCGCCGAAACTCGGATTATCGTGAAAAATGCGTTAAAACTCGTTATTTGAGGTGAAATCGAACAGTTAACTCCTGAAATGAGCTAGGCGCATGATTGAAAAACAGGAGAAAAAGAAACCGGTCCTGCGACCTCCCGAACTACCGAAATTGAAGTGTATAATACACGGTTTTTCGGGATTCCAGGTCCCGAACAAAATTCTCCCAAATCGCATAGGATGTTCCCGGGTCGATAAAGCGGCCACGCAAAATTTGAGCACCAACGGAAGAAATTTGGGGGTGCGGTGTGCGAAACCAAAGATTGGCCGAAACTCGGATTATCGTGAAAAATGCGTTAAAACTCGTTATTTGAGGTCGAATCGAACAGTTTAACTCCTGAAATGAGCTAGGACGCGTGATTGAAAAACAGGAGAAAAAAAACCAGGTCCTGATTTACCTCCCGAACGGCCAAATTGAAGTGTATAATACACGGTTTTTCGGATTTCGGGTCCCGTAACAAAATTCTCCGGAAATCGCATAGGATGTTCCTGGGGTCAGATAAAGCGGTCACGCAAAATTTGAGCACCAACGGAAGACATTTGGGGGTGCCGGTGTGCCGAAAAACAAAGATTCGCCGAAACTCGGATTATCGTGAAAAATGCGTTAAAACTCGTTATTTGTGGTGAAATCGAACCAGGTTAACTCCCGAAATGAGCTAGGTGCCCGATTGAAAAACAGGAGGAAAAGAAACCGGTCCGGTACGACCTTCCGAACGGCCGAAATTGAAGTGTATATAATACACGGTTTTCGGGATTCCGGTCCCTTAACAAAATTCTCCGGAAATCGCATAGGATGTTCCTGGGTCAGATAAAGCGGCCACGCAAAATTTGAGCACCAACGGAAGACATTTGGGGGTGCCGGTGTGCCAGAAACCAGCATTGGCCGAAACTCGGATTATCGTGAAAATGCGTTAAAACTCGTTTTTTGAGCCTGAAATCGAACAGGTTAACTCCTGAAATGAGCTAGGACGCGTGATTGAAAAACGGGAGAAAAAGAAACCGTCCCAGACGACCTCCCGAACGGCCGAAATTGAAGTGTATAATACACGGTTTTTCAGATTTCGGGTCCCGGAACAAAATTCTCCGGAAATCGCATAGGATGTTCCCCGGGTCGATAAAGCAGACCACGCAAAATTTCAGCACCAACGGAAGATATTTGGGGTGCTTGTGTGCCGAAAGCGATTCGCGAAACTCGGATTATCGTGAAAAATGCGTTAAAACTCGTTATTTGAGGGTGAAATCGAACAGGTTAACTCCTGAAATGAGCTAGGACGCGTGATTGAAAAACAGGAGGAAAAGAAACCGGTCCTGACGACCTCCCGAACGGCCGAAATTGAAGTGTATAATACACGGTTTTTCGGGATTCGGGTCCCGAACAAAATTCTCCTAAATCGCATAGGTTGTTCCTGGGGTCAGATAAAGCGGTCACGCAAAATTTGAGCACCAACGGAAGACATTTGGGGGTGCCGGTGTGCCGAAAAAAACGATTCGCCGAAACTCGGATTATCGTGAAAAATGCGTTAAAACTCGTTATTTGAGGTCAAATCGAACAAAGTTAACTCTGAAATGAGCTAGGCGCATGATTGAAAAACAGGAGAAAAAGAAACCGGTCCGGTACGACCTCCCGAACGGCTGAAATTGAAGTGTATAATACACGGTTTTTCGGGATTAGGGGTCCCTAACAAAATTCTCTCCCGAAATCGCATAGGATGTTCCCGGGTCGATAAAGCGGCCACGCAAAGTTTGAGCACCAACGGAAGAAATTTGGGGTGCCGGTGTGCCGAAACCAAAGATTGGCCGAAACTCGGATTATCGTGAAAAATGCGTTAAAACTCGTTATTTGAGGCTGAAATCGAACAGGTTAACTCCTGAAATGAGCTAGGACGCGTGATTGAAAAACAGGGAGAAATAGAAACCAGGTCCAAATTGAAGTGTATAATACACGGTTTTTCGGGATTTCGAGTTCCCGGAACAAAATTCTCCGGAAATCGCATAGAATGTTCCTGGGGTCAGATAAAGCAGTCACGCAAAATTTCAGCACCAACGGAAGATATTTGGGGATGCCGGTGTGCCAGAAAGCAGCATTCGCCGAAACTCGGATTATCGTGAAAATGCGTTAAAACTCGTTATTTGAGGCTGAAATCGAACAGGTTAACTCCTGAAATGAGCTAGGACGCGTGATTGAAAAACAGGGAGGAAAAGAAACCGGGTCCGGTACGACCTCCCGAACGGCTGAAATTGAAGTGTATAATACACGGTTTTTCGGGATTTCGGGGTCCTGGAACAAAATTCTCCGGAAATCGCATAGGATGTTCCTGGGGTCAGATAAAGCGGTCACGCAAAATTTGAGCACCAACGGAAGACATTTGGGGGTGCCGGTGTGCCAGAAACCAGCATTGGCCGAAACTCGGATTATCGTGAAAATGCGTTAAAACTCGTTATTTGAGGCTGAAATCGAACAGGTTAACTCCTGAAATGAGCTAGGACGCGTGATTGAAAAACAGGAGAAAAAGAAACCAGTCCTGTCACGACCTCCCGAACGACCCAAATTGAAGTGTATAATACACGGTTTTTCGGGATTTCGAGTCCCGTAACAAAATTCTCCTGGAAATCGCATAGGATGTTCCCCTGGGTCGATAAAGCACCACGCAAAATTTCAGCACCAACGGAAGATATTTGGGGGTGCTTGGTGTGCCGTGAACGAAAGATTCGCCGAAACTCGGATTATCGTGAAAATGCGTTAAAACTCGTTATTTGAGGTCGAAATCGAACAGTTAACTCCTGAAATGAGCTAGGACGCGTGATTGAAAAACAGGAGGAAAAGAAACCGGTCCGGTCGACCTCCCGAACGGTCAAATTGAAGTGTATATATAATACACGGTTTTTCTGGATTCCGGGTCCCGAACAAAATTCTCCGGAAATCGCATAGGATGTTCCCGGGGTCAGATAAAGCGGTCACGCAAAATTTGAGCACCAACGGAAGACATTTGGGGTGCCGGTGTGCGAAACCAAGATTGGCCGAAACTCGGATTATCGTGAAAAATGCGTTAAAACTCGTTATTTGAGGCTGAAATCGAACAGGTTAACTCCTGAAATGAGCTAGGACGCGTGATTGAAAAACAGGGAGAAATAGAAACCAGGTCCGGTACGACCTCCCGAACGGCTGAAATTGAAGTGTATAATACACGGTTTTTCGGGATTTCGAGTTCCCGGAACAAAATTCTCCGGAAATCGCATAGAATGTTCCTGGGGTCAGATAAAGCAGTCACGCAAAATTTCAGCACCAACGGAAGATATTTGGGGGTGCCGGTGTGTGCCGTGAAGATTCGCCGAAACTCCGATTATCGTGAAAATGCGTTAAAACTCGTTATTTGAGGTCGAAATCGAACAGTTAACTCCTGAAATGAGCTAGGACGCGTGATTGAAAAACAGGAGGAAAAGAAACCGGGTCCGGCACGACCTCCCGAACGGTGAAATTGAAGTGTATATAATACACGGTTTTTGTTCCGGGTCCCGAACAAAATTCTCCGAAAATCGCACAGATGTTCCCTGGGGTCGAGATAAAGCGCCACGCAAAATTTGAGCACCAACGGAAGACATTTGGGGTGCCGGTGTGCAAGAAACCAAAGATTCGCCAAAACCCGATTATCGTGAAAATGCGTTAAAACTCGTTATTTGAGGTCAAATCGAACAGGTTAACTCTGAAATGAGCTAGGACGCGTGATTGAAAAACAGGAGGAAAAAGAAACCGGTCCGACGACCTCCCGAACGGTGAAATTGAAGTGTATAATACACGGTTTTTCGGGATTCCGGTCCAGAACAAAATTCTCCTGAAATCTTATAGGATGTTCCTGGGGTCGATAAAGCACCACGCAAAATTTCAAAGACACCAACGGAAGATATTTGGGGTGCTTGGTGTGCTAGAAAGCGAGATTCGAAACTCGGATTATCGTGAAAATGCGTTAAAACTCGTTATTTGAGGTCAAATCGAACAAAGTTAACTCCTGAAATGAGCTAGGTGCCTGATTGAAAAACAGGAGAAAAAGAAACCGGTCCTGTTTACCTCCTCGAACGGTCAAATTGAAGTGTATAATACACGGTTTTGGGATTCCGGGTCCGGAACAAAATTCTCCGAAATCGCATAGGATGTTCCTGGGGTCAGATAAAGCGCCACGCAAAATTTGAGCACCAACGGAAGAAATTTGGGGTGCCACTGTGCGTAAACCAAAGATTGGCCGAAACTCGGATTATCGTGAAAAATGCGTTAAAACTCGTTATTTGAGGCTCAAATCGAACAGGTTAACTCCTAAAATGAGCTAGGACGCGTGATTGAAAAACAGGAGAAAAAGAAACCAGTCCCAGATTTACTTCCCGAACGGTGAAATTGAAGTGTATAATACACGGTTTTCGGATTTCAAAGTCCCGAACAAAATTCTCCGAAATCGCATAGGATGTTCCCTGGGTCGATAAAGCGCCACGCAAAATTTCAGCACCAACGGAAGATATTTGGGGTGCCGATGTGCCGAAACCAAAGATTCGCGAAACCCGGATTATCGTGAAAAATGCGTTAAAACTCGCTAATTGAGGTCAAATCGAACAGGTTAACTCCTGAAATGAGCTAGGACGCGTGATTGAAAAACAGGAGAAAAAGAAACCAGGTCCCAGTACGACCTCCCGAACGGTCGAAATTGAAGTGTAATACACGGTTTTTCGGGATTCGGGTCCCGAACAAAATTCTCCGAAATCGCATAGGACGTTCCCTGGGTCGGATAAAGCGGCCACGCAAAATTTGAGCACCAACGGAAGACATTTGGGGTGCCAGTGTGCGAAAAAAGATTCGCGAAACTCGGATTATCGTGAAAAATGCGTTAAAACTCGTTAGTTGACGCCGAAATCGAACAGTTAACTCTGAAATGAGCTAGGCGCGTGATTGAAAAACGGGAGAAAGAGAAACCGGTCGGGTACGACCTCCCGAACGGCCGAAATTGAAGTGTATAAATACACGGTTTTTCGGGATTCCGGTCCCTAACAAAATTCTCCCGAAATCGCATAGGATGTTCCCTGGGGTCGATAAAGCGGCCACGCAAACTTTGAGCACCAACGGAAGAAATTTGGGGTGCGGTGTGCCGAAACCAAGATTGGCCGAAACTCGGATTATCGTGAAAAATGCGTTAAAACTCGTTATTTGAGGTCAAATCGAACAAAGTTAACTCCTAAAATGAGCTAGGACGCGTGATTGAAAAACAGGGAGAAAAAGAAACCAGGTCCGTTACTTCCCGAACGGCTGAAATTGAAGTGTATAATACACGGTTTTTCGGGATTCCGAGGTCCCTGAACAAAATTCTCCGGAAATCGCATAGGATGTTCCTGGGTCGATAAAGCGATCCGCAAAATTTCAGCACCAACGGAAGATATTTGGGGGTGCTTGGTGTGTGCGTAGCAAAGATTCGCCAAACTCGAATTATCGTGAAAATGCGTTAAAACTCGGTATTTGAGGCTGAAATCGAACAGGTTAACTCCTGAAATGAGCTAGGACGCGTGATTGAAAAACAAGGAGGAAAAGAAACCGGTCCGTCACGACCTCCCGAACGGTCGAAATTGAAGTGTATATAATACACGGTTTTTCGGATTCCAACTCCCGAAACAAAATTCTCCGAAAATCGCATAGGATGTTCCTGGGTCGATAAAGCGGCCACGCAAAATTTGAGCACCAACGGAAAACATTTACGGTGCCGGTGTGCGAAACCAAAGATTCGCCGAAACCCGATTATCGTGAAAATGCGTTAAAACTCGTTATTTGAGGTCAAATCGAACAAAGTTAACTCCTGAAATGAGGTAGGATGCGTGATTGAAAACAGGAGAAAAAGAAACCGGTCCTATTTACGACCTCCCGAACGGCTGAAATTGAAGTGTATAAATACACGATTTTTCGGGATTCGGTCCCGAACAAAATTCTCCGGAAATCACATAGGATGTTCCTGGGGTCGATAAAGCGCCACGCAATATTTGAGCACCAACGGAAGACATTTGGGGTGCCGGTGTGCCGAAACCAAACATTCGCGAAACTCGGATTATCGTGAAAATGCGTTAAAACTCGTTATTTGAGGTCAAAATCGAACGAGTTAACTCCTGAAATGAGCTAGGTGCTTGATTGAAAAACAGGAGAAAAAGAAACCAGTCCGGTCGACCTCCCGAACGGCTGAAATTGAAGTGTATAATACACGGTTTTCTGGATTTCGGGGTCCCGGAACAAAATTCTCCGGAAATCGCATAGGATGTTCCCTGGGTCAGATAAAGCGACCACGCAAAATTTCAGCACCAACGGAAGATATTTGGGGTGCCGGTGTGCAAAAGATTCGCCAAAACTCGGATTATCGTGAAAATGCGTTAAAACTCGTTATTTGAGGCTGAAATCGAACAGGTTAACTCCCGAAATGAGCTAGGACACGTGATTGAAAAACAGGAGGAAAAGAAACCGGTCCTTTCGACCTCCCGAACGGTGAAATTGAAGTGTATATAATACACGGTTTTTCGGGATTCCGGTCCCGAACAAAATTCTCTCGACTATCGCATAGGATGTTCCTGGGGTCGATAAATCGCCACGCAAAATTTGAGCACCAACGGAAGACATTTGGGGGTGCCGATGTGCGTAAAAACCAACATTCGCCGAAAAACCGATTATCGTGAAAATGCGTTAAAACTTGTTATTTGAGGTGAAATCGAACAGGTTAACTCCTGAAATGAGCTAGGACGCGTGATTGAAAAACAGGGAGAAAAAGAAACCAGGTCCGCACGACCTCCCGAACTACAAATTGAAGTGTAATACACGGTTTCGGGATTCCGGTCCCGGAACAAAATTCTCCGGAAATCGCATAGGATGTTCCTGGGGTCAGATAAAGCGGCCACGCAAAATTTGAGCACCAACGGAAGACATTTGGGGTGCCGGTGTGCCATAAAAACAAAGATTCGCCGAAACTCTGATTATCGTGAAAATGCGTTAAAACTCGTTATTTGAGGTCAAATCGAACAGTTAACTCTTGAAATGAGCTAGGCGCGTGATTGAAAAACAGGAGAGAAAAGAAACCGGTCCGTACGACCTCTGAACGGTGAAATTGAAGTGTATAATACACGGTTTTTCGGGATTTCGGGGTCCCGGAACAAAATTCTCCGGAAATCGCATAGGATGTTCCTGGGGTCAGATAAAGCGGCCACGCAAAATTTGAGCACCAACGGAAGACATTTGGGGGTGCCGGTGTGCCATAAAACAAAGATTCGCAAACTCGATTATCGTGAAAATGCGTTAAAACTCGTTATTTGAGGTCAAATCGAACAGTTAACTCTTGAAATGAGCTAGGGCGCGTGATTGAAAAACAGGGAGAAAAAGAAACCGGTCCCAGTTTACCTCCGAACGGCCGAAATTGAAGTGTATAAATACACGGTTTTCGGATTCCGGTCCCGAACAAAATTCTCCGGAAATCGCATAGGATGTTCCCCGGGTCAGATAAAGCGGCCACGCAAAATTTGAGCACCAACGGAAGACATTTGGGGGTGCCGGTATGCCAGAAACCAGCATTCGTCGAAACTCGGATTATCGTGAAAACTGCGTTAAAACTCGTTATTTGAGAATGAAATCGAACAGGTTAACTCCTGAAATGAGCTAGGGCGCCTGATTGAAAAACAGGGAGAAAAAGAAACCGGGTCCGGTACGACCTCCCGAACGGCTGAAATTGAAGTGTATAATACACGGTTTTTCGGGATTCCGGGGTCCCGGAACAAAACTCTCCGGAAATCGCATAGGATGTTCCTGGGGTCAGATAAAGCGGACACGCAAAATTTGAGCACCAACGGAAGACATTTGGGGGTGCTGTGCAGTTAAAAACCAAAAACATTCGCCAAACTCGGATTATCGTGAAAAATGCGTTAAAACTCGTTATTTGAGGTCGAAATCGAACAGTTAACTCCCGAAATGAGCTAGGTGCCCGATTGAAAAACAGGGAGAAAAAGAAACCAGTCCGGACGACCTCCCGAACGGCCGAAATTGAAGTGTATAATACACGGTTTTTCGGATTTCGGGGTTCCTGAACAAAATTCTCCGGAAATCGCATAGGATGTTCCCGAGGTCGATAAAGCGACCACGCAAAATTTCAGCACCAACGGAAGATATTTGGGGGTGCCAGATGCTGAAAGATTCGCGAAACTCGGATTATCGTGAAAATGCGTTAAAACTCGTTATTTGAGGTCAAATCGAACAGTTAACTCCTGAAATAAGCTAGGACACGTGATTGAAAAACAGGAGGAAAAGAAACCGGTCCTAGACGACCTCCCGAACGGTGAAATTGAAGTGTATATAATACACGGTTTTTCGGATTCTGGTCCCGAACAAAATTCTCTCGACTATCGCATAGGATGTTCCCTGGGGTCGATAAATCGGCCACGCAAAATTTGAGCACCAACGGAAGACATTTGGGGGTGCCGATGTGCCGAGACCAAAGATTCGCCGAAAACCGATTATCGTGAAAATGCGTTAAAACTCGTTATTTGAGGTCGAAATCGAACAGTTAACTCCTGAAATGAGCTAGGACGCGTGATTGAAAAACAGGGAGAAAAAGAAACCAGGTCATGTACGACCTCCCGAACGGCCGAAATTGAAGTGTAATACACGGTTTTTCGGGATTCCGGTCCCGAACAAAATTCTCCGAAATCGCATAGGATGTTCCCTGGGGTCGATAAAGCGGCCACGCAAAATTTGAGCACCAACGGAAGACATTTGGGGTGCCGGTGTGCCATAAAACAAGATTCGCCGAAACTCGGATTATCGTGAAAATGCGTTAAAACTCGTTATTTGAGGTCGAAATCGAACAAAGTTAACTCTTGAAATGAGCTAGGGCGCGTGATTGAAAAACAGGAGAGAAAAGAAACCGGTCCGTTTACGACCTCTGAACGGTTTGAAATTGAAGTGTATAAATACACGGTTTTTTCGGGATTCCGGGTCCCGAACAAAATTCTCCGGAAATCGCATAGGATGTTCCTGGGTCGATAAAGCGGCCACGCAAAGTTTGAGCACCAACGGAAGACATTTGGGGGTGTCGGTGTGCCGTAAACCAAAGATTCGCCGAAACTCCTGATTATCGTGAAAACTGCGTTAAAACTCGTTATTTGAGAATGAAATCGAACAGGTTAACTCCTGAAATGAGCTAGGTGCCCGATTGAAAAACAGGAGAAAAAGAAACCGGGTCCGGTACGACCTCCCGAACGGCCGAAATTGAAGTGTATAATACACGGTTTTTCGAGATACCGGGTCCCTAACAAAACTCTCCGGAAATCGCATAGGATGTTCCTGGGTCGATAAAGCGGACACGCAAAATTTGAGCACCAACGGAAGACATTTGGGGGTGCCGGTGTGCGAAACCAAAGATTCGCCGAAACTCGGATTATCGTGAAAATGCGTTAAAACTCGTTATTTGAGGTCAAAAATCGAACAGTTAACTCCTGAAATTAGCTAGGGCGCGTGATTGAAAAACAGGGAGAAAAATAAACCAGTCCGGTACGACCTCCCGAACGGCCGAAATTGAAGTGTAATACACGGTTTCGGATTCCGGTCCCGAACAAAATTCTCCGGAAATCGCATAGGATGTTCCCCTGGGGTCGATAAAGCGGCCACGCAAAATTTCAGCACCAACGGAAGACATTTGGGGGTGCCGGTGTGCCAGAAACCAGCATTGGCCGAAACTCGGATTATCGTGAAAATGCGTTAAAACTCGTTATTTGAGGCTGAAATCGAACATGTTAACTCCTGAAATGAGCTAGGATGCGTGATTGAAAAACAAAAAGAAAAAGAAACCGCGTCCGGTACGACCTCCCGAACGGCTGAAATTGAAGTGTATAATACACGGTTTTTCGGGATTCCGGAGTCCCGGAACAAAATTCTCCGGAAATCGCATAGGATGTTCCTGGGTCGATAAAGCGGCCACGCAATATTTGAGCACCAACGGAAGACATTTGGGGTGCCGGTGTGCGAAAACCAACATTCGCCGAAACTCCTGATTATCGTGAAAATGCGTTAAAACTCGTTATTTGAGGTCAAATCGAATGTGTTAACTCCCGAAATGAGCTAGGTGCCCGATTGAAAAACAGGAGAAAAAGAAACCAGTCCTGTCGACCTCCCGAACGGCGAAATTGAAGTGTATAATACACTCGTTTTTCGGGATTTCGGGGTTCCGAACAAAATTCTCCGAAATCGCATAGGATGTTCCCCGGGGTCGATAAAGCGACCACGCAAAATTTCAAGACCAACGGAAGATATTTGGGGTGCCGGTGTGCCGACGGCGATTCGCCAAACTCGATTATCGTGAAAATGCGTTAAAACTCGTTATTTGAGGCCGAAATCGAACAGTTAACTCCCGAAATGAGCTAGGACACGTGATTGAAAACAGGGAGGAAAAGAAACCGGTCCGACGACCTCCCAACAGGTCCGAAATTGAAGTGTATATAATACACGGTTTTTCGGGATTCGGGTCCCGAACAAAATTCTCGACTATCGCATAGGATGTTCCCGGGGTCGATAAATCGGCCACGCAAAATTTGAGCACCAACGGAAGACATTTGGGGGTGCCGATGTGCCGAAACCAAAGATTCGCCGAAACCCGATTATCGTGAAAAATGCGTTAAAACTCGTTATTTGAGGTCAAATCGAACAAAGTTAACTCCTGAAATGAGCTAGGACGCGTGATTGAAAAACAGGAGAAAAAGAAACCAGGTCCGTACGACCTCCCGAACTACCGAAATTGAAGTGTAATACACGGTTTTTCGGATTCCGGTCCCGAACAAAATACTCCGGAAATCGCATAGGATGTTCCTGGGTCAGATAAAGCGGCCACGCAAAATTTGAGCACCAACGGAAGACATTTGGGGTGCCGGTGTGCCATAAAACAGCATTCGCCGAAACTCGGATTATCGTGAAAAATGCGTTAAAACTCGTTATTTGAGACTGAAATCGAACAGGTTAACTCTTGAAATGAGCTAGGGCGCGTGATTGAAAAACAGGAGAAAAATAAACCAGTCCCGTACGACCTCCCGAACGGCCGAAATTGAAGTGTAATACACGGTTTTTCGGGATTCCGTGGTCCCGGAACAAAATTCTCCGAAATCGCATAGGATGTTCCCTGGGGTCGATAAAGCGGCCACGCAAAATTTGAGCACCAACGGAAGACATTTGGGGTGCTTGGTGTGCCATAAAACAAAGATTCGCCGAAACTCCGATTATCGTGAAAATGCGTTAAAACTCGTTATTTGAGGCCGAAATCGAACAAAGTTAACTCTTGAAATGAGCTAGGGCGCGTGATTGAAAAACAGGAGAAAAAAAACCGGTCCGTTTACCTCCCGAACGGCTGAAATTGAAGTGTATAAATACACGGTTTTTCGGATTCCGGTCCCTGAACAAAATTCTCCTGAATCGCATAGGATGTTCCTGGGTCGATAAAGCGGCCACGCAAAATTTGAGCACCAACGGAAGACATTTGGGGGTGTCGGTGTGCCGAAACCAAAGATTCGCCGAAACTCCTGATTTTCGTGAAAACGGCGTTAAAACTCGTTATTTGAGAATGAAATCGAACAGGTTAACTCCTGAAATGAGCTAGGGTGCCTGATTGAAAAACAGGGAGAAAAAGAAACCGGGTCCGGTACGACCTCCCGAACGGCTGAAATTGAAGTGTATAATACACGGTTTTTCAGGATTCCGGGGTCCCGGAACAAAATTCTCCGGAAATCGCATAGGATGTTCCCGGGGTCAGATAAAGCGGCCACGCAAAATTTGAGCACCAACGAAAGACATTTGGGGTGCGGTGTGCCGAAAACCAAAGATTCGCCAAACTCGATTATCGTGAAAACTGCGTTAAAACTCGTTATTTGAGAATGAAATCGAACAGTTAACTCCCGAAATGAGCTAGGCGCCGATTGAAAAACAGGAGAAAAAGAAACCGGTCCGGTACGACCTCCCGAACGGCTGAAATTGAAGTGTATATATAATACACGGTTTTTCGGGATTCCGGGGTCCCGGAACAAAACTCTCCGGAAATCGCATAGGATGTTCCTGGGATCAGATAAAGCGGACACGCAAAATTTGAGCACCAACGGAAGACATTTGGGGGTGTCGGTGTCCCAGAAACCAGCATTCGCCGAAACTCGGATTATCGTGAAAAATGCGTTAAAACTCGTTATTTGAGGCTGAAATCGAACAGGTTAACTCCTGAAATGAGCTAGGGTGCCTGATTGAAAAACAGGGAGAAAAAGAAACCAGGTCCGGTACGACCTCCCGAACGGCTGAAATTGAAGTGTAATACACGGTTTTTCGGGATTCCGGAGTCCCGGAACAAAATTCTCCGGAAATCGCATAGGATGTTCCTGGGGTTAGATAAAGCGGCCACGCAATATTTGAGCACCAACGGAAGACATTTGGGGGTGCCGGTGTGCCAGAAACCAACATTCGCCGAAACACGGATTATCGTGAAAAATGCGTTAAAACTCGTTATTTGAGGTCAAATCGAACAAAGTTAACTCCTGAAATGAGCTAGGTGCCTGATTGAAAAACAGGAGAAAAAGAAACCGGTCCTGACGACCTCCCGAACGGCCGAAATTGAAGTGTATAATACACGGTTTTTCGGGATTCCGAGTCCCGAACAAAACTCTCCGAAATCGCATAGGATGTTCCTGGGTCGATAAAGCGGACACGCAAAATTTGAGCACCAACGGAAGACATTTGGGGGTGCCGGTGTGCGAAAACCAAGATTCGCCGAAACTCGATTATCGTGAAAAATGCGTTAAAACTCGTTATTTGAGGTCAAATCGAACAGGTTAACTCCTGAAATGAGCTAGGCGCGTGATTGAAAAACAGGGAGAAAAAGAAACCGGGTCCGGTACGACCTCCCGAAAGGCTGAAATTGAAGTGTATAATACACCGTTTTTCGGGATTCCGGAGTCCCGGAACAAAATTCTCCGGAAATCGCATAGGATGTTCCTGGGGTCAGATAAAGCGGCCACGCAATATTTGAGCACCAACGGAAGACATTTGGGGGTGCCGGTGTGCCAGAAACCAACATTCGCCGAAACACGGATTATCGTGAAAAATGCGTTAAAACTCGTTATTTGAGGCTGAAATCGAACAGGTTAACTCCTGAAATGAGCTAGGGTGCCTGATTGAAAAACAGGGAGAAAAAGAAACCGGGTCCGGTACGACCTCCCGAACTACCGAATTGAAGTGTATAATACACGGTTTTTCGGGATTCCGGGTCCCGAAACAAACTCTCCGGAATCGCATAGATGTTCCCCGGGGTCGATAAAGCGGCCACGCAAAATTTGAGCACCAACGGAAGACATTTGGGGTGCCGGTGTGCGCTCCAAAGATTCGCCGAAACTCGGATTATCGTGAAAATGCGTTAAAACTCGTTATTTGAGGTGAAATCGAACAAAGTTAACTCCTGAAATGAGCTAGGCGCGTGATTGAAAAAAGGAGAAAAAGAAACCGGTCCGCACGACCTCCCGAAAGGTCGAAATTGAAGTGTATAATACACGGTTTTTCGGGATTGGTCCCGGAACAAAATTCTCCGGAAATCGCATAGGATGTTCCCGGGGTCAGATAAAGCGCCACGCAAAATTTGAGCACCAACGGAAGACATTTGGGGGTGCCGGTGTGCCGTAAAAGCAACATTCGCCGAAACTCGGATTATCGTGAAAAATGCGTTAAAACTCGTTATTTGAGGCTGAAATCGAACAGGTTAACTCCTGAAATGAGCTAGGGTGCCTGATTGAAAAACAGGGAGAAAAAGAAACCGGGTCCGGTACGACCTCCCGAACGGCTGAAATTGAAGTGTATAATAATACACGGTTTTTCGGGATTCCGGAGTCCCGGAACAAAACTCTCCGGAAATCGCATAGGATGTTCCTGGGGTCAGATAAAGCGGACACGCAAAATTTGAGCACCAACGGAAGACATTTGGGGGTGCTTAGGTGCGAAACCAAAGATTCGCCGAAACTCCTGATTATCGTGAAAATGCGTTAAAACTCGTTATTTGAGGTCAAATCGAACAGTTAACTCCTGAAATGAGCTAGGCGCGTGATTGAAAAACAGGAGAAAAAGAAACCGGTCCGGCATTTACCTCCCGAAAGGTCGAAATTGAAGTGTATAATACACCGTTTTTCGGGATTCCGGAGTCCCGAACAAAATTCTCCTAAATCGCATAGGATGTTCCCTGGGTCGATAAAGCGGCCACGCAATATTTGAGCACCAACGGAAGACATTTGGGGGTGCCGGTGTGTCCGAAACCAACATTCGCCGAAACACGGATTATCGTGAAAATGCGTTAAAACTCGTTATTTGAGGTCGAAATCGAACAAAGTTAACTCCGAAATGAGCTAGGTGCCTGATTGAAAAACAGGAGAAAAAGAAACCGGTCCGACGACCTCCCGAACGGCGGAAATTGAAGTGTATAATACACGGTTTTTGGGATTCCGGTCCCGAAACAAACTCTCCGGAAATCGCATAGGATGTTCCCTGGGTCGATAAAGCGGACACGCAAAATTTGAGCACCAACGGAAGACATTTGGGGGTGCCGGTGTGCAGCGTAAACCAAGATTCGCCGAAACTCCGATTATCGTGAAAATGCGTTAAAACTCGTTATTTGAGGTCAAATCGAACAGTTAACTCCTGAAATGAGCTAGGACGCGTGATTGAAAAACAGGAGAAAAAGAAACCGGGTCCGACGACCTCCCGAAAGGTCGAAATTGAAGTGTATATATACACCGTTTTTTCGGATTCCGGTCCCGGAACAAAATTCTCCGGAAATCGCATAGGATGTTCCTGGGGTCAGATAAAGCGGCCACGCAAAATTTGAGCACCAACGGAAGACATTTGGGGGTGCCGGTGTGCCAGAAAGCAACATTCGCCGAAACTCGGATTATCGTGAAAATGCGTTAAAACTCGTTATTTGAGGCTGAAATCGAACATGTTAACTCCTGAAATGAGCTAGGACGCGTGATTGAAAAACACGGAGGAAAAGAAACCGGGTCCGGTACGACCTCCCGAACGGCTGAAATTGAAGTATATATATAATACACGGTTTTTCGGGATTCCGGAGTCCCGGAACAAAATTCTCCGGAAATCACATAGGATGTTCCTGGGGTCAGATAAAGCGGCCACGCAATATTTGAGCACCAACGGAAGACATTTGGGGGTGCCGGTGTGCCAGAAACCAGCATTCGCCGAAACTCGGATTATCGTGAAAAATGCGTTAAAACTCGTTATTTGAGGCTGAAATCGAACAGGTTAACTCCTGAAATGAGCTAGGGTGCCTGATTGAAAAACAGGGAGAAAAAGAAACCGGGTCCGGTACGACCTCCCGAACGGCTGAAATTGAAGTGTATAATACACGGTTTTTCGGGATTTCGGGGTCCCGGAACAAAATTCTCCGGAAATCGCATAGGATGTTCCTGGGGTCAGATAAAGCGGCCACGCAAAATTTGAGCACCAACGGAAGATATTTGGGGTGCCGGTGTGCCAAAGCGATTCGCGAAACTCGGATTATCGTGAAAATGCGTTAAAACTCGTTATTTGAGGTCGAAATCGAACAGTTAACTCCTGAAATGAGCTAGGACACGTGATTGAAAAACAGGAGGAAAAGAAACCGGTCCGGTACGACCTCCCGAACGGTCGAAATTGAAGTGTATATAATACACGGTTTTTTCTGGGATTCCGGTCCCGAACAAAATACTCCGGAATCGCATAGGATGTTCCTGGGTCGATAAAGCGGCCACGCAAAATTTGAGCACCAACGGAAGACATTTGGGGGTGCCGGTGTGCCATAAAACAGCATTCGCCGAAACTCGGATTATCGTGAAAAATGCGTTAAAACTCGTTATTTGAGACTGAAATCGAACAGGTTAACTCTTGAAATGAGCTAGGGCGCGTGATTGAAAAACAGGGAGAAAAAGAAACCGGTCCTGTGACGACCTCCCGAACTATCGAAATTGAAGTGTATAATACACGGTTTTTCTGGGATTCCGGTCCCTAACAAAATTTTCCTGGAAATCGCATAGGCCGTTCCCTGGGTCGATAAAGCGATCCACGCAAAATTTGAGCACCAACGGAAGATATTTGGGGTGCCGGTGTGCCAGAAGCAAAGATTCGCCGAAACTCCGATTATCGTGAAAATGCGTTAAAACTCGTTATTTGAGGTCAAATCGAACAGGTTAACTCCTGAAATGAGCTAGGGCGCGTGATTGAAAAAACAGGAGAAAAAGAAACCGGGTCCGTCGACCTCCCGAACGGCCGAAATTGAAGTATATATAATACACGGTTTTTCGGGATTCCGGGGTCCCAGAACAAAATTCTCCGAAAATCGCATAGGATGTTCCTGGGTTCAGATAAAGCGGCCACGCAAAATTTGAGCACCAACGGAAGACATTTGCGGGTGCCGGTGTGCAAAACCAAAGATTCACCGAAACCCGATTATCGTGAAAATGCGTTAAAACTCGTTATTTGAGGTCAAATCGAACAAAGTTAACTCCTGAAATGAGCTAGGATGCGTGATTGAAAAACAGGAGAAAAAGAAACCGAGTCCTCATTTACCTCCCGAACGGTCAAAATTGAAGTGTATATAATACACGGTTTTTCGGGATTCCGCGGTCCCGGAACAAAATTCTCCGGAAATCGCATAGGATGTTCCCCGGGGTCGATAAAGCGGCCACGCAATATTTGAGCACCAACGGAAGACATTTGGGGTGCCGGTGTGCGAAACCAAAGATTCGCCGAAACTCGGATTATCGTGAAAATGCGTTAAAACTCGTTATTTGAGGTGAAATCGAAGTTTAGCTCTTGAAATGAGCTAGGTGCCTGATTGAAAAACAGAGAGAAAAAGAAACCAGGTCCGGTACGACCTCCCGAACGGTTGAAATTGAAGTGTATATAATACACGGTTTTTTTCGGATTCTCGGTCCCTGAACAAAATTCTCCGGAAATCGCATAGGATGTTCCTGGGTCGATAAAGCGCCCACGCAATATTTGAGCACCAACGGAAGACATTTGGGGTGCCGGTGTGCAAAAACAAAGATTCGCCGAAACTCGATTATCGTGAAAAATGCGTTAAAACTCGTTATTTGAGGTCGAAATCGAACAGTTAGCTCTTGAAATGAGCTAGGTGCCTGATTGAAAAACAGAAGAAAAAAACCAGTCCGTCGACCTCCCGAACGGCCGAAATTGAAGTGTATAAATACACGGTTTCGGGATTCCGGTCCCTGAACAAAATTCTCCGAAATCGCATAGGATGTTCCTGGGTCAGATAAAGCGGCCACGCAATATTTGAGCACCAACGGAAGACATTTGGGGGTGCCGGTGTGCGAAAAAACCAAGATTCGCCGAAACTCGGATTATCGTGAAAATGCGTTAAAACTCGTTATTTGAGGTCAAATCGAACAAAGTTAACTCCTGAAATGAGCTAGACGCGTGATTGAAAAACAGGAGAAAAAGAAACCAGGTCCTGACGACCTCCCGAACGGCGAAATTGAAGTGTGTAATACACGGTTTTTGCCGGATTTTGGGGTCCCTGAACATAATTCTCCGGAAACCGCATAGGATGTTCCCTGGGTCGATAAAGCGGTCACGCAAAATTTGAGCACCAACGGAAGACATTTGGGGTGCTTAGTGTGCGAAAAAAAGATTCGCCAAACTCGGATTATCGTGAAAATGCGTTAAAACTCGTTATTTGAGGTCAAATCGAACAAAGGTTAACTCCTGAAATGAGCTAGGGCGCGTGATTGAAAAACAGGGAGAAAACGAAACCGGTCCTGACGACCTCCCGAACGGCTGAAATTGAAGTGTATAATACACGGTTTCTCGGGATTTCGAGGTCCCGGAACAAAATTCTCCGGAAATCGCATAGGATGTTCCCTGGGGTCGATAAAGCGATCACGCAAAATTTCAAAGACCAACGGAAGATATTTGGGGGTGCCGGTGTGTAAAACGATTCGCAAACTCCTGATTAACGTGAAAATGCGTTAAAACTCGTTATTTGAGGCTGAAATCGAACAGTTAACTCCTGAAATGAGCTAGGACGCGTGATTGAAAAACACGGAGGAAAAAGAAACCGGTCCTGGTCGACCTCCCGAACGGCTGAAATTGAAGTGTATATAAATACACGGTTTTTCGGGATTCCGGTCCCGAACAAAATTCTCCGAAAATGGCATAGGATGTTCCTGGGGTCAGATAAAGCGGCCACGCAAAATTTGAGCACCAACGGAAGACATTTGCGGGTGCTTGTGCGTAAACCAAAGATTCGCCGAAACACGGATTATCGTGAAAATGCGTTAAAACTCGTTATTTGAGGTCGAAATCGAACAGTTAACTCCGAAATGAGCTAGGATGCGTGATTGAAAAACAGGAGAAAAAGAAACCGAGTCCGATGACGACCTCCCGAACGGCTGAAATTGAAGTGTATAAATACACGGTTTTTCGGGATTCCGGGGTCCCGGAACAAAATTCTCCGGAAATCGCATAGGATGTTCCTGGGTCAGATAAAGCGGCCACGCAATATTTGAGCACCAACGGAAGAGATTTGGGGGTGCCGGTGTGCCATAAACCAGCATTCGCCGAAACTCGGATTATCGTGAAAATGCGTTAAAACTCGTTATTTGAGGTCAAATCGAACAGGTTAACTCCCCGAAATGAGCTAGGTGCCCGATTGAAAAACAGGAGAAAAAGAAACCAGGTCCTGTCACGACCTCCCGAACGGCTGAAATTGAAATGTATAATACACGGTTTTTCGGGATTTCGGGGTCCCGGAACAAAATTCTCCGGAAATCGCATAGGATGTTCCCTGGGTCGATAAAGCGCCACGCAAAATTTCAGCACCAACGGAAGATATTTGGAGGTGCCTGTGCCGAAACCGCATTCGCCGAAACTCGGATTATCGTGAAAATGCGTTAAAACTCGTTATTTGAGGCTGAAATCGAACAGGTTAACTCCTGAAATGAGCTAGGACGCGTGATTGAAAAACAGGGAGGAAAAGAAACCGGGTCCGGTACGACCTCCCAAACGGTTGAAATTGAAGTGTATATAATACACGGTTTTTCGGGATTCCGAGGTCCCGGAACAAAATTCTCCGAAAATCGCATAGGATGTTCCTGAAGTCAGATAAAGCGGCCACGCAAAATTTGAGCACCAACGGAAGACATTTGGGGGTGCTGTGTGCCGAAAACCAAAGATTCGCCAAACCCTGATTATCGTGAAAAATGCGTTAAAACTCGTTATTTGAGGTCAAATCGAACAAAAGTTAACTCCTGAAATGAGCTAGGATGCGTGATTGAAAAACAGGAGAAAAAGAAACCGAGTCCTAGTACGACCTCCCGGACGGTCGAAATTGAAGTGTGTATAATACACGGTTTTTCAGGATTCCGGGGTCCCGAACAAAATTCTCCGGAAATCGCATAGGATGTTCCTGGGTCAGATAAAGCGGCCACGCAATATTTGAGCACCAACGGAAGACATTTGGGGTGCCGGTGTGCGAAAACCAAGATTCGCCGAAACTCCTGATTATCGTGAAAATGCGTTAAAACTCGTTATTTGAGGCTGAAATCGAACAGGTTAACTCCTGAAATGAGCTAGGACGCGTGATTGAAAAACACGGAGGAAAAGAAACCGGGTCCGGTACGACCTTCCGAACGGCTGAAATTGAAGTGTATATAATACACGGTTTTTCGGGATTCCGGGGTCCCAGAACAAAATTCTCCGAAAATCGCATAGGATGTTCCTGGGGTCAGATAAAGCGGCCACGCAAAATTTGAGCACCAACGGAAGACATTTGCGGGTGCCGTGTGCGAAACCAAGATTCGCCAAAACCCTGATTATCGTGAAAATGCGTTAAAACTCGTTATTTGAGGTCAAATCGAACAGTTAACTCCCGAAATGAGCTAGGATGCGTGATTGAAAAACAGGGAGAAAAAGAAACCGAGTCCGATCGACCTCCCGAACGGTCGAAATTGAAGTGTATAATACACGGTTTTTCGGGATTCCGGGGTCCCTGAACAAAATTCTCCGGAAATCGCATAGGATGTTCCTGGGGTCAGATAAAGCGGCCACGCAATATTTGAGCACCAACGGAAGACATTTGGGGGTGCCGGTGTGCCGAAAACCAAAGATTCGCCGAAACTCGGATTATCGTGAAAATGCGTTAAAACTCGTTATTTGAGGTCGAAATCGAACAAAGTTAACTCCTGAAATGAGCTAGGGTGCCTGATTGAAAAACAGGAGAAAAAGAAACCAGGTCCTGACGACCTCCCGAACGGCCGAAATTGAAGTGTATAATACACGGTTTTTCGGGATTTCGGTCCCTAACAAAATTCTCCGGAAATCGCATAGGATGTTCCTGGGGTTAGATAAAGCGACCACGCAAAATTTGAGCACCAACGGAAGATATTTGGAGGTGCCGGTGTGCGACGAAGATTCGCCGAAACTCGGATTATCGTGAAAATGCGTTAAAACTCGTTATTTGAGGTCAAATCGAACAGTTAACTCCCGAAATGAGCTAGGACGCGTGATTGAAAAACAGGAGGAAAAGAAACCGGGTCCGTACGACCTCCCAAACGGCTTCGAAATTGAAGTGTATATATAATACACGGTTTTTCGGATTCCGAGGTCCCTAACAAAATTCTCCGAAAATCGCATAGGATGTTCCTGGGTCAGATAAAGCGGCCACGCAAAATTTGAGCACCAACGGAAGAAATTTGGGGGTGCTTGGTGTGCCGAAACCAAAGATTCGCCGAAACTCGGATTATCGTGAAAAATGCGTTAAAACTCGTTATTTGAGGTCCGAAATCGAACAGGTTAACTCCTGAAATGAGCTAGGTGCCTGATTGAAAAACAGGAGAAAAAGAAACCAGTCCTGACGACCTCCCGAACGGCCGAAATTGTAGTGTATAATACACGGTTTTTCGGATTTCGGTCCCTGAACAAAATTCTCCTAAATCGCATAGGATTTTCCTGGGGCTAGATAAAGCGACCACGCAAAATTTCAGCACCAACGGAAGATATTTGGAGGTGCTGGTGTGCGAAACGGCGATTCGCTAAACTCGGATTATCGTGAAAATGCGTTAAAACTCGTTATTTGAGGTCAAATCGAACAGTTAACTCCTGAAATGAGCTAGGACGCGTGATTGAAAAACAGGGAGGAAAAGAAACCGGTCCGTGACCTCCCAAACGGCCGAAATTGAAGTGTATATATATAATACACGGTTTTTCTGGGATTCCGAGGTCCCGAACAAGATTTTCCGAAAATCGCATAGGATGTTCCCTGGGTCGATAAAGCGCCACGCAAAATTTGAGCACCAACGGAAGACATTTGGGGGTGCCGGTGTGCGAAACCAAAGATTCGCCGAAACCCGGATTATCGTGAAAAATGCGTTAAAACTCGTTATTTGAGGCTGAAATCGAACAGTTAACTCCTGAAATGAGCTAGGACGCGTGATTGAAAAACAGGAGAAAACGAAACCAGGTCCTAGACGACCTCCCGAACGGCCGAAATTGAAGTGTATAATACACGGTTTTTCGGGATTTCGGGGTCCCTGAACAAAATTCTCCGAAATCGCATAGGATGTTCCCTGGGTCGATAAAGCGATCACGCAAAATTTCAGCACCAACGGAAGATATTTGGGGTGCCGGTGTGCTGACGGCAAAGATTCGCCGAAACTCGGATTATCGTGAAAATGCGTTAAAACTCGTTATTTGAGGTCAAATCGAACAGTTAACTCCTGAAATGAGCTAGGCGCGTGATTGAAAAACACGGAGGAAAAGAAACCGGTCCCACGACCTCCCGAACGGCCGAAATTGAAGTGTATAATACACGGTTTTTCTGGATTCCGGGAACAAAATTCTCCGAAAATCGCATAGGATTTTCCTGGGTCGATAAAGCGGCCACGCAAAATTTGAGCACCAACGGAAGACATTTGGGGGTGCCGGTGTGCGAAACCAAAGATTCACCGAAACTCGGATTATCGTGAAAATGCGTTAAAACTCGTTATTTGAGGTGAAATCGAACAAAGTTAACTCCTGAAATGAGCTAGGACGCGTGATTGAAAAACACGGAGGAAAAGAAACCGGTCCTGCATTTACGACCTTCCGAACGGCCGAAATTGAAGTGTATATAATACACGGTTTTTCGGGATTCCGGGGTCCCAGAACAAAATTCTCCGAAAATCGCATAGGATGTTCCTGGGGTCAGATAAAGCGGCCATGCAAAATTTGAGCACCAACGGAAGACATTTGCGGGTGCCGGTGTACGAAACCAAAGATTCGCCGAAACCCTGGATTATCGTGAAAATGCGTTAAAACTCGTTATTTGAGGCTGAAATCGAACAGTTAACTCCGAAATGAGCTAGGATGCGTGATTGAAAAACAGGAGAAAAAGAAACCGAGTCCTAGACGACCTCCCAAACGGCTGAAATTGAAGTGTATAAATACACGGTTTTTGGGATTCCGGTCCCGAACAAAATTCTCCGTAAATCGCATAGGATGTTCCTTGGGTCAGATAAAGCGGCCACGCAATATTTGAGCACCAACGGAAGACATTTGGGGTGCCGGTGTGCGAAAACCAAAGATTCGCCGAAACCCGGATTATCGTGAAAAATGCGTTAAAACTCGTTATTTGAGGCTGAAATCGAACAGGTTAACTCCTGAAATGAGCTAGGATGCGTGATTGAAAAACAGGGAGAAAAAGAAACCGAGTCCGGTACGACCTCCCGACGGCTGAAATTGAAGTGTATAAATACACGGTTTTTGGATTCCGGGTCCCTAAACAAAATTCTCCGGAAATCGCATAGGATGTTCCTTGGGTCAGATAAAGCGGCCACGCAATATTTGAGCACCAACGGAAGACATTTGGGGGTGCCGGTGTGCCGTAAACCAAAGATTCGCCGAAACTCCGATTATCGTGAAAATGCGTTAAAACTCGTTATTTGAGGTCGAAATCGAACAGTTAACTCCTGAAATGAGCTAGGACGCGTGATTGAAAAACACGGAGGAAAAGAAACCGGTCCGACGACCTTCCGAACGGCTGAAATTGAAGTGTATATAATACACGGTTTTTCGGGATTTCGGGGTCCCGAACAAAATTCTCCGAAAATCGCATAGGATGTTCCCCGGGGTCGATAAAGCGGCCACGCAAAATTTGAGCACCAACGGAAGACATTTGCGGGTGCCGGTGTGCGAAAACCAAATTCGCCGAAACTCGGATTATCGTGAAAATGCGTTAAAACTCGTTATTTGAGACTCGAAATCGAACAGTTAACTCCCGAAATGAGCTAGGATGCGTGATTGAAAAACAGGAGAAAAAGAAACCGAGTCCGTGACGACCTCCCGAACGGCCGAAATTGAAGTGTATAAATACACGGTTTTTGGATTCCGGTCCCTAACAAAATTCTCCGAAAATCGCATAGGATGTTCCCGGGGTCGATAAAGCGGCCACGCAAAGTTTGAGCACCAACGGAAGACATTTGGGGGTGCCGGTGTGCGAAAAACCAAATTCGCGAAACTCGATTATCGTGAAAATGCGTTAAAACTCGTTATTTGAGGTCAAATCGAACAGTTAACTCCTGAAATGAGCTAGGTGCCTGATTGAAAAACAGGAGAAAAAGAAACCAGTCCGGACGACCTCCGAACGCCCGAAATTGAAGTGTATAATACACGGTTTTTTCGGATTTCGGGTCCCTAACAAAATTCTCCTGAAATCGCATAGGATTTTCCTGGGGCTAGATAAAGCAAACACGCAAAATTTCAGCACCAACGGAAGATATTTGGAGGTGCCGGTGTGCGAAAGAAGATTCGCCGAAACTCGGATTATCGTGAAAATGCGTTAAAACTCGTTATTTGAGGTCAAAATCGAACAGTTAACTCCTGAAATGAGCTAGGACGCGTGATTGAAAAACAGGAGGAAAAAGAAACCGGTCCGTACGACCTCCCAAACGGGCCGAAATTGAAGTGTATATATAATACACGGTTTTTGGATTCCGAGGTCCCTAACAAAATTCTCCGAAAATCGCATAGGATGTTCCCTGGGTCGATAAAGCGCCCACGCAAAATTTGAGCACCAACGGAAGACATTTGGGGTGCCAGTGTGCCGGAACCAACATTCGCCGAAACTCCTGATTATCGTGAAAATGCGTTAAAACTCGTTATTTGAGGTCGAAATCGAACAGTTAACTCCTGAAATGAGCTAGGTGCCCGATTGAAAAACAGGAGAAAAAGAAACCAGTCCTAGACGACCTCCCGAACTACTTTGAAATTGAAGTGTATAATACACGGTTTTTCGGATTTCGGTCCCTGAACAAAATTCTCCGGAAATCGCATAGGATTTTCCTGGGGCTAGATAAAGCAGCCACGCAAAATTTCAGCACCAACGGAAGATATTTGGAGGTGCCGGTGTGCGTAAAAGATTCGCCAAACTCGATTATCGTGAAAATGCGTTAAAACTCGTTATTTGAGGTCGAAATCGAACAGTTAACTCCTGAAATGAGCTAGGACGCGTGATTGAAAAACAGGAGGAAAAGAAACCGGGTCCGGTACGACCTCCCAAACGGCTGAAATTGAAGTGTATATATATAATACACGGTTTTTCGGGATTCCGAGGTCCCGGAACAAGATTCTCCGAAAATCGCATAGGATGTTCCTGGGGTCAGATAAAGCGGCCACGCAAAATTTGAGCACCAACGGAAGACATTTGGGGGTGCCGGTGTGCGAAAACCAAAGATTCGCCAAACCCTGATTATCGTGAAAATGCGTTAAAACTCGTTATTTGAGGCTCAAATCGAACAGGTTAACTCCTGAAATGAGCTAGGACGCGTGATTGAAAAACAGGAGAAAACGAAACCAGTCCTAGACGACCTCCGAACGGCCGAAATTGAAGTGTATAATACACGGTTTTTCGGGATTTCGAGGTCCCGGAACAAAATTCTCCGGAAATCGCATAGGATGTTCCTGGGGTCAGATAAAGCAGTCACGCAAAATTTCAGCACCAACGGAAGATATTTGGGGGTGCCGGTGTGCCAGAAAGCAGCATTCGCCGAAACTCGGATTATCGTGAAAATGCGTTAAAACTCGTTATTTGAGGCTGAAATCGAACAGGTTAACTCCTGAAATGAGCTAGGGCGCGTGATTGAGAAACACGGAGGAAAAGAAACCGGGTCCGGTACGACCTCCCGAACGGCTGAAATTGAAGTGTGTATAATACACGGTTTTTCGGGATTCCGGGGTCCCGGAACAAAATTCTCCGAAAATCGCATAGGATTTTCCTGGGGTCAGATAAAGCGGCCACGCAAAATTTGAGCACCAACGGAAGACATTTGGGGGTGCCGGTGTGCCAGAAAACAGCATTCTCCGAAACTCGGATTATCGTGAAAAATGCGTTAAAACTCGTTATTTGAGGCTTAAATCAAACAGGTTAACTCCTGAAATGAGTTAGGGCGCGTGATTGAAAAACAGGGAGAAAAAGAAACCAGGTCCGGTACGACCTCCCGAACGGCTGAAATTGAAGTGTATAATACACGGTTTTTAGGACTCAAGGTCCCGAACAAAATTCTCCCGAAATCGCATAGGATGTTCCCTGGGTCGATAAAGCGGACACGCAAAATTTGAGCACCAACGGAGAATTTTGGGGTGCCAGGTGTGCGAAACCAAAGATTGGCCGAAACTCGGATTATCGTGAAAAATGCGTTAAAACTTGTTATTTGAGGTCGAAATCGAACAGGTTAACTCCTTAAATGAACTAGGTGCCCGATTGAAAAACAGGAGAAAAAGAAACCGTGTCCGACGACCTCCCGAACGGCCGAAATTGAAGTGTATAATACACGGTTTTTCGGGGTCCCGAACAAAATTCTCCGGAAATCGCATAGGATGTTCCTGGGGTCGATAAAGCAAATGACCACGCAAAATTTCAAAGACCAACGGAAGATATTTGGGGGTGCCGGTGCCGTAGCGGATTCGCCAAACTCGGATTATCGTGAAAAATGCGTTAAAACTCGTTATTTGAGGCTGAAATCGAACAGTTAACTCCCGAAATGAGCTAGGTGCCCGATTGAAAAACAGGAGAAAAAGAAACCGGTCCTGCATTTACCTCCCGAACGGCCGAAATTGAAGTGTATAATACACGGTTTTTTCGGATTCCGGTCCCGAACAAAATTCTCCGAAAATCGCATAGGATGTTCCCGGGTCGATAAAGCGGCCACGCAAAATTTGAGCACCAACGGAAGACATTTGCGGTGCCGATGTGCCGAAACCAAGATTCGCCGAAACCCGATTATCGTGAAAATGCGTTAAAACTCGTTATTTGAGGTCGAAATCGAACAGTTAACTCCCGAAATGAGCTAGGTGCCCGATTGAAAAACAGGAGAAAAGAAACCAGTCCTAGACGACCTCCCGAACGGCTGAAATTGAAGTGTATAATACACGGTTTTTCGGGATTTCGGGGTCCCGGAACAAAATTCTCCGGAAATCGCATAGGATTTTCCTGGGGCTAGATAAAGCAGCCACGCAAAATTTCAGCACCAACGGAAGATATTTGGAGGTGCCGGTGTGCAGCGTGTGCAGACGACAAGATTCACGAAACTCGATTATCGTGAAAATGCGTTAAAACTCGTTATTTGAGGTCAAATCGAACGTTAACTCCTGAAATGAGCTAGGACGCGTGATTGAAAAACAGGGAGGAAAAGAAACCGGTCCTGGTACGACCTCCCAAACGGCCGAAATTGAAGTGTATATATATAATACACGGTTTTCGGATTCCGAGGTCCGGAACAAGATTCTCCGAAAATCGCATAGGATGTTCCCGGGTCGATAAAGCGCCACGCAAAATTTGAGCACCAACGGAAGACATTTGGGGGTGCCGGTGTGCCGAAAACCAAAGATTCGCCGAAACCCGATTATCGTGAAAATGCGTTAAAACTCGTTATTTGAGGTGAAATCGAAATCAGTTAACTCCTGAAATGAGCTAGGACGCGTGATTGAAAAACAGGAGAAAACGAAACCAGTCCTGCATTTACCTCCCGAACGGCCGAAATTGAAGTGTATAATACACGGTTTTTCGGGATTTCGAGGTCCCTGGAACAAAATTCTCCGGAAATCGCATAGGATGTTCCTGGGGTCGATAAACGATCACGCAAAATTTCAGCACCAACGGAAGATATTTGGGGGTGCCGGTGCCGTAGTGTGAAACGCAAAGATTCGCCAAACTCCCTGATTATCGTGAAAATGCGTTAAAACTCGTTATTTGAGGCTCAAATCGAACAGTTAACTCCAAATGAGCTAGGCGCGTGATTGAGAAACACGGAGGAAAAGAAACCGGGTCCCATTTACCTCCCGAACGGCTGAAATTGAAGTGTGTATAATACACGGTTTTTCGGGATTCCGGGTCCCGGAACAAAATTCTCCGAAAATCGCATAGGATTTTCCTGGGTCAGATAAAGCGGCCACGCAAAATTTGAGCACCAACGGAAGACATTTGGGGTGCCGGTGTGCCGAAAAACAAGATTCTCCAAACTCGATTATCGTGAAAATGCGTTAAAACTCGTTATTTGAGGCTTAAATCGAACAGGTTAACTCCTGAAATGAGTTAGGGCGCGTGATTGAAAAACAGGAGAAAAAGAAACCAGGTCCCAGACGACCTCCCGAACTACGAAATTGAAGTGTATAATACACGGTTTTTCGGGATTCCGGGGTCCCGAACAAAATTCTCCGGAAATCGCATAGGATGTTCCTGGGGTCGGATAAAGCGGCCACGCAAAATTTGAGCACCAACGGAGAATTTTGGGGTGCTTGGTGTGCCGAAACCAAAGATTGGCCGAAACTCGGATTATCGTGAAAATGCGTTAAAACTTGTTATTTGAGGTCAAATCGAACAGTTAACTCCTTAAATGAACTAGGTGCCCGATTGAAAAACAGGAGAAAAAGAAACCAGGTCCGGTACGACCTCCCGAACGGCCGAAATTGAAGTGTATAATACACGGTTTTTCGGGATTTCGGGTCCCTTTACAAAATTCTCCGAAATCGCATAGGATGTTCCCGGGTCGATAAAGCGACCACGCAAAATTTCAGCACCAACGGAAGATATTTGGGGGTGCCGGGTGTGCCGAAAGAAAGATTCGCCAAACTCCTGATTATCGTGAAAATGCGTTAAAACTCGTTATTTGAGGCTGAAATCGAACAGGTTAACTCCTGAAATGAGCTAGGGTGCCTGATTGAAAAACAGGGAGAAAAAGAAACCGGGTCCGGTACGACCTCCCGAACGGCTGAAATTGAAGTGTATAATACACGGTTTTTCGGGATTCCGGGGTCCCGGAACAAAATTCTCCGAAAATCGCATAGGATGTTCCCGGGGTCAGATAAAGCGGCCACGCAAAATTTGAGCACCAACGGAAGACATTTGCGGGTGCCGATGTGCGAAAACCAAAGATTCGCCGAAACCCGATTATCGTGAAAATGCGTTAAAACTCGTTATTTGAGGTCGAAATCGAACAGTTAACTCCTGAAATGAGCTAGGATGCGTGATTGAAAAACAGGGAGAAAAAGAAACCGGTCCGGTACGACCTCCCGAACGGCTGAAATTGAAGTGTATAAATACACGGTTTTTCGGGATTCCGGGGTCCCGGAACAAAATTCTCCGGAAATCGCATAGGATGTTCCTGGGGTCAGATAAAGCGGCCACGCAAAATTTGAGCACCAACGGAAGAAATTTGGGGGTGCCGGTGTGCCAGAAACCAGCATTCGCCGAAACTCGGATTATCGTGAAAATGCGTTAAAACTCGTTATTTGAGGCCGAAATCGAACAGTTAACTCCTGAAATGAGCTAGGTGCCTGATTGAAAACAGGAGAAAAAGAAACCGGGTCCGGACGACCTCCCGAACGGCCGAAAATCAAATTGAAGTGTATAATACACGGTTTTTCGGGATTCCGGTCCCGAACAAAATTCTCCTGGAAATCGCATAGGATGTTCCTGGGGTCGATAAAAGCGGCCACGCAAAATTTGAGCACCAAAGGAAGACATTTTGGGGTGCCGGTGTGCAGAAACCAAAGATTTGCCGAAACTCGATTATCGTGAAAATGCGTTAAAACTCGTTATTTGAGGTCAAATCGAAATCAAAGTTAACTCCTGAAATGAACTAAGGTGCCTGATTGAAAAACAGGGAGAAAAAGAAACCAGGTCCGGTACGACCTCCCGAACGGCTGAAATTGAAGTGTATAATACACGGTTTTTCGGGATTTCGGGGTCCCGGAACAAAATTCTCCGGAAATCGCATAGGATGTTCCTGGGGTCAGATAAAGCAGCCACGCAAAATTTCAGCACCAACGGAAGATATTTGGGGGTGCCGGTGTGCCAGAAAGCAGCATTCGCCGAAACTCGGATTATCGTGAAAATGCGTTAAAACTCGTTATTTGAGGCTGAAATCGAACAGGTTAACTCCTGAAATGAGCTAGGACGCGTGATTGAAAAACAGGGAGGAAAAGAAACCGGTCCGGTTTACCTCCCGAACGGTACAAAAATTGAAGTGTATATATAATACACGGTTTTTCTGGATTCCGGGTCCCGAACAAAATTCTCCGGAAATCGCATAGGATGTTCCTGGGGTCGATAAAGCGGCCACGCAAAATTTGAGCACCAACGGAAGACATTTGGGGGTGCCGGTGTGCCGAAAACCGTGTTCGCCGAAACTCGATTATCGTGAAAAATGCGTTAAAACTCGTTATTTGAAGTCAAATCAAACAAAGGTTAACTCCTGAAATGAGCTAGGACGCGTGATTGAAAAACAGGAGAAAAAGAAACCAGTCCCACGACCTCCCGAACGGCCGAAATTGAAGTGTATAATACACGGTTTTTCGGGATTTCGAGGTCCCGGAAAAAAATTCTCCGGAAATCGCATAGGATGTTCCTGGTGTCAGATAAAGCAGCCACGCAAAATTTCAGCACCAACGGTAGATATTTGGGGGTGCCGGTGTGCCAGAAAGCAGCATTCGCCGAAACCCGGATTATCGTTAAAATGCGTTAAAACTCGTTATTTGAGGCTAAAATCGAACAGGTTAACTCCTGAAATGAGCTAGGATGCGTGATTGAAAAAAAGAGAGGAAAAGAAACCGGGTCCGGTACGACCTCCCGAACGGCTGAAATTGAAGTGTATAAATACACGGTTTTTCGGGATTTCGGGGTCCTGGAAAAAAATTCTCCGGAAATCGCATAGGATGTTACTGGGGTCAGATAAAACGGCCACACAAAATTTGAGCACCAACGGAAGACATTTAGGGGTGCCGGTGTGCCACAAACCAGCATTCGCCGAACCTCGGATTATCGTGACAAATGTGTTAAAGCTCGTTATTTGAGGCTGAAATCGAACTGGTTAATTCCTGAAATGAGCTCGGACGCGTTATTGAAAAACAGGGAGAAAAGGAAACAGGGTCCGGTACGACCTTCCGAACGACTGAAATTGAAGTGTATAGTACACGGTTTTTTCGGGATTCCGGGGTCCCGGAACAAAATTCTCCGAAAATCGCATAGGATGTTCCTGGGGTCAGTTAAAGCGGCCACGCAAAATTTGAGCACCAACGGAAGACATTTGGGGGTGCCGGTGTACCAGAAACCAGGATTCGCCGAAACTCGGATTATCGTGAAAAATGCGTTAAAACTCGTTATTTGAGGCTGGAATCGAACAGGTTAACTCCTGAAATGAGATAGGATGTGTGATTGAAAAACAGGGAGAAAAAGAAACCGGGTCCGGTACGACCTCCCGAACGGCTGAAATTGAAGTGTATAATACACGGTTTTTGGATTTCGGTCCTGAAAAAAATTCTCCTAAATCGCATAGGATGTTCCTGGTGTCGATAAAGCACCACGCAAAATTTTAGCACCAACGGAAGATATTTGGGGGTGCCGGTGTGCGAAAAGCGGCGATTCGCGAAACTCGGATTATCGTTAAAATGCGTTAAAACTCGTTATTTGAGGTCAAATCGAACAGTTAACTCCTGAAATGAGCAAGGATGCGTGATTGAAAAAAGGGAGGAAAAGAAACCGGTCCTGTCGACGACCTCCCGAACGGCTGAAATTGAAGTGTATAAATACACGGTTTTTCGGGATTCCGGGGTCCCGGAACAAAATTCTCCGTAAATCGCATAGGATGTTCCTGGGGTCAGATAAAGCGGCCAAGCATAATTTGAGCACCAACGGAAGACATTTGGGGGTGACGGTGTGCCGAAAACCAAAGATTCGCCGAAACTCGGATTATCGTGAAAATGCGTTAAAACTCGTTATTTGAGGTCAAATCGAACAAAGTTAACTCCTGAAATGACCTCGGACGCGTGATTGAAAAACAGGAGAAAAAGAAACAGGTCCTGGTACCTTCCGAACGGTTGAAATTGAAGTGTATAATACACGGTTTTTCGGATTCCGGTCCTGGAAAAAATTCTCCGAAAATCACATAGAAAGTTCCTCGGGTCAGATAAAGCGGCCACGCAAAATTTGAGCACCAACGGAAGACATTTGGTGGTGCCGGTGTGCCACAAACCAGCATTCGCCGAACCTCGGATTATCGTGAAAAATGTGTTAAAGCTCTTTATTTGAGGTCAAATCGAACAGTTAATTCCTGAAATGAGCTCGGACGCGTTATTGAAAAACAAGGAGAAAAAGAAACACGGTCCGGTTTACCTTCCGAACGGGCGAAATTGAAGTGTATACTACACGGTTTTTCTGGGATTCCGGGTCCCAGAACAAAATTCTCCTAAATCACATAGAAAGTTCCTCGGTCGATAAAACGGCCACGCAAAATTTAAGCACCAACGGAAGACATTTGGGGTGTGCTTGGTGTGCCACAAACCAAAGATTCGCGAACCTCGGATTATCGTGACAAATGTGTTAAAGCTCGTTATTTGAGGCTGAAATCGAAAAAGTTAATTCCTGAAATGAGCTCGGACGCGTGATTGAAAAACAAGGAGAAAAGGAAACAGGGTCCGGTACGACCTTCCGAACGGTTGAAATTGAAGTGTATAATACACGGTTTTCGGGATTCCGGGTCCCTAACAAAATTCTCCGAAAATCGCATAGGATGTTCCCGGGGTCGATATAAGCGGCCACGCAAAATTTGAGCACCAACGGAAGACATTTGGGGTCTTGGTGTGCGAAACCAAAGATTCGCCGAAACTCGGATTATCGTGAAAAATGCGTTAAAACTCGTTATTTGAGGCTGAAATCGAACAGGTTAACTCCTGAAATGAGATAGGATGTGTGATTGAAAAACAGGGAGAAAAAGAAACCGGGTCCGGTACGACCTCCCGAACGGCTGAAATTGAAGTGTATAATACACGGTTTTTCGGGATTCCGGGGTCCTCGAAAAAAATTCTCCGAAAATCACATAAAAAGTTCCTCGGGTCAGATAAAGTGGCCACGCAAAATTTGAGCACCAACGGAAGACATTTGGTGGTGCCGGTGTGCCACAAACCAGCATTCGCGGAACCTCGGATTATCTTGAAAAATGTGTTAAAGCTCTTTATTTGAGGCTGAAATCGAACAGGTTAATTACTGAAATGAGCTCGGACGCGTGATTGAAAAACAGGGAGAAAAAGAAACACGGTCCGGTACGACCTTCCGAACGGCTGAAATTGAAGTGTATACTACACGGTTTTTCGGGATTCCGGGGTCCAAGAACAAAATTCTCCGGAAATCACATAGAAAGTTCCTCGGGTCAGATAAAACGGCCACGCAAAATTTAAGCACCAACGGAAGACATTTGGGGGTGCCGGTGTGCCACAAACCAGCATTCGCCGAACCTCGGATTATCGTGAAAAATGTGTTAAAGCTCGTTATTTGAGGCTGAAATCGAACTGGTTAATTCCTGAAATGAGCTCGGACGCGTGATTGAAAAACAGGGAGAAAAGGAAACAGGGTCCGGTACGACCTTCCGAACGATTGAAATTGAAGTGTATAATACACCGTTTTTCGGGATTCCGGGGTCCCGGAATTCTCCGAAAATCGCATAAGATGTTCCTGGGGTCAGATAAAGCGGCCACGCAAAATTTGAGCACCAACGGAAGACATTTGGGGGTGCCGGTGTGCCGAAAACCAAAGATTCGCCGAAACTCGGATTATCGTGAAAAATGCGTTAAAACTCGTTATTTGAGGTGAAATCGAACAGTTAACTCCTGAAATGAGATAGGACGTGTGACTCGAAAATCGGGAGAAAAAGAAACCGGTCCGGTTTACCTCCCGAACGGCTGAAATTGAAGTGTATATAATACACGGTTTTTCGGGATTCCGGGGTCCCGGAACAAAATTCTCTGGAAATCACATAGGATGTTTATAGGGTCAGATAAAGCGGCCATGCAAAATTTGAGCACCAACGGAAGATATTTGGGGGTGCCGGTGTGCCACAAACCAGCATTCACCGAACCTCGGATTATCGCGAAAAATGTGTTAAAGCTCGTTATTTGAGATTGAAATGGAACAAGTTAATTCCTGAAATGAGCTCGGACGCGTGATTGAAAAACAGGGAGAAAAAGATTCAGGGTCCGGTACGACCTTCCGAACGGCTGAAATTTAAGTGTATACTACACGGTTTTTCGGGATTCCGGGGTCCCAGAACAAAATTCTCCGGTAATCACATAGAAAGTTCCTCGGGTCAGATAAAACGGCCACGCAAAATTTGAACACCAACGGAAGACATTTGGGGGTGCCGGTGTGCCAGAAACCAGCATTCGCCCAAACTCGGATTATCGTGAAAAATGCGTTAAAACTCGTTATTTGAGGCTGAAATCGAACAGGTTAACTCCTGAAATGAGATAGGACGTGTGATTGAAAAACAGGGGGAAAAAGAAACCGGGTCCGGAACGACCTCCCGAACGGCTGAAATTGAAGTGTATATAATACACGGTTTTTCGGGATTCCGGGGTCCCGGAACAAAATTCTCTGGAAATCACATATGATGTTTATAGGGTCAGATAAAGCGGCCACGCAAAATTTGAGCACCAACGGAAGACATTTGGGGGTGCCGGTGTGCCACAAACCAGCATTCGCCGAAACTCGTATTAACGTGAAAAATGCGTTAAAACTCGTTATTTGAGGCTGAAATCGAACAGGTTAACTCCTGAAATAAGCTAGAACGCGTGATTGAAAAACAGGGTGAAAAAGAAACAGGTTCTGGCACGAACTTCCGAACGGCTGAAATTGAAGTGTAATACACGGTTTTTCAGGATTCCGGGGTCCCGAAACAAAATTTTCCGGAAATCACATATAAAGTCCTCGGGTCAGATAAAGCGGCCACGCAAAATTTTAGCACCAACGGAAGACATTTGGGGGTGCCGGTGTGCCAGAAACCAGCATTCGCCGAAACTCGTATTAACGTGAAAAATGCGTTAAAACTCGTTATTTGAGGCTGAAATCGAACAGGTTAACTCCTGAAATAAGCTAGAACGCGTGATTGAAAAACAGGGTGAAAAAGAAACAGGTTCTGGCACGAACTTCCGAACGGCTGAAATTGAAGTGTAATACACGGTTTTTCAGGATTCCGGGGTCCCGAAACAAAATTTTCCTAAATCACATATAAAGTCCTCGGTCGATAAAGCGGCCACGCAAAATTTTAGCACCAACGGAAGACATTTGGGGGTGCCGGTGTGCGTAAAACCAAAGATTCGCCGAAACTCGGGTTATCGTGAAAAATGTGTTAAAGCTCGTTATCTGAGGCTGAAATCGAACAGGTTAATTCCTGAAATGAGCTCGGACGCGTGATTGAAAAACAGGGAGAAAAACAAACAGAGTCCGTTACGACCTTCCGAACGGCTGAAATTGAAGTGTAATACACAGTTTTTATGGATTCCGGGGTCCCGGTACAAAATTCTCCGGAAATCACATAGAAAGTTCCTCGGGTCAGATAAAGCGGCCACGGAAACTTTGAGCACCAACGGAAGACATTTGGGGGTGCCGATGTGCTTGAAACCAGCATTCGCCGAAACTCGGATTATCGTGAAAAATGTGTTAAAGCTTGTTATTTGAGGCTGAAATCGAAGAGGTTAATTCCTGAAATGAGCTCGGACGCGTGATTGAAAAACATGGAGAAAGAGAAACAGGTTCCGATACGACCTTCCGAACGGCTGAAATTGAAGTGTAAAATACACGGTTTTTATGGATTCCGGGGTTCCGGAACAAAATTTTACGGAAATCACATAGAAAATTTCTCGGGTCAGATAAAGCGGCCACGCAAAATTTGAGCACCAACGGAAGACATTTGGAGGTGCCGATCTGCCAGAAACCAGCATTCGCCGAAACTCGGATTATCGTGAAAAATGTGTTAAAACTCGTTATTTGAGGCTGAAATCGAAGAGGTTAATTCCAGAAACGAACTCGGACGCGTGATTGAAAAACAGGGTGAAAAAGAAACAGGTTCTGGTACGAACTTCCGAACAGCTGAAATTGAAGTGTAATACACGGTTTTTCGGGATTCCGGGGTCCCGAAACAAAATTTTCCGGAAATCACATATAAAGTCCTCGGGTCAGATAAAGCGGTAACGCAAAATTTGAGCACCAACGGAAGACATTTGGGGGTGCCGGTGTGCCAGAAACCAGCATTTGCCGAAACTCGGATTATCGTGAAAAATGTGTTAAAACTCGTTATTTGAGGCTGAAATCGAACTGGTTAATTCCTGAAATGAGCTCGGACCCGTGATTGAAAAACAGGGAGAAAAAGAAACCGGGTCCGGTACGACCTCCCGAACGGCTGAAATTGAAGTGTATAATACACGGTTTTTCGGGATTACGGGGTCCCGGAACAAAATTCTCCGGAAATCGCATAGGATGTTCCCGGAGTCAGATAAAGCGGCCACGCAAAATTTGAGCACCAACGGAAGACATTTGGGAGTGCCGGTGTGCCAGAAACCAGCATTCGCCGAACCTCGGATTATCGCGAAAAATGTGTTAAAGCTCGTTATTTGAGGTTGAAATCGAACAAGTTAATTCCTGGAATAAGCTCGGACGCGTGATTGAAAAACTGGGAGAAAAAGATTCAAGGTCCGGTACGACCTTCCGAACGGCTGAAATTGAAGTGTATAATACACGGTTTTTCTGGATTCCGGGGTTCCGGAACAAAATTCTCCGGAAATCGAATAGGATGTTCATGGGGTCAGATAAAGCGGCCACGCAAAATTTCAGCACCAACGGAAGACATTTGGGGGTGCCAGTGTGCCAGAAACCAGCATTCGCCGAAACTCGGATTATGGTGAAAAATGCGTTAAAACTCGTTATTTGAGGCTGAAATTGAACAGGTTAACTCCTAAAATAAGCTAGGACGCGTGATTGAAAAACAGGGAGAAAAATAAACCGGGTCCGGTACGACCTCCTGAACGGCTGAAATTGAAGTGTATAATACACGGTTTTTCGAGATTCCGGGGTTCCGAAACAAAATTCTGCGGAAATCACATAGAAAGTTCCTCGGGTCAGATAAAGCGGTCACGCAAAATTTGAGCACCAACAGAAGACATTTGGGTGTGCCAGAAACCAGCATTCGCCGAAACTCGGATTATTGTGAAAAATGTGTTAAAGCTTGTTATTTGAGGCTGAAATCGAAGAGGTTAATTCCTGAAATGAGCTCGGACGCGTGATTGAAAAACATGGAGAAAAAGAAACAGGTTCCGATACGACCTTCCGAACGGCTGAAATTAAAGTGTATAATACACGGTTTTTATGGATTCCGGGGTGCCGGAACAAAATTCTACGGAAATCACATAGAAAGTTCCTCGGGTCAGATAAAGCGGCCACGCAAAATTTGAGCACCAACGAAAGACATTTGGGGGTGCCGATCTGCCAGAAACCAGCATTCGCCGAAACTCGGATTATCGTGAAAAATGTGTTAAAGCTCGTTATTTGAGGCTGAAATCGAAGAGGTTAATTCCAGAAACGAACTCGGACGCGTGATTGAAAAACAGGGTGAAAAAGAAACAGGTTCTGGTACGAACTTCCGAACGGCTGAAATTGAAGTGTAATACACGGTTTTTCGGGATTCCGGGGTCCCGAAACAAAATTTTTCGGAAATCACATATAAAGTCCTCGGGTCAGATAAAGCGGTCACGCAAAATTTGAGCACCAACGGAAGACATTTGGGGGTGCCGGTGTGCGAGAAACCAGCATTTGCCGAAACTCGGATTATCGTGAAAAATGTGTTAAAACTCGTTATTTGAGGCTGAAATCGAACTGGTTAATTCCTGAAATGAGCTCGGACCCGTGATTGAAAAACAGGGAGAAAAAGAAACCGGGTCCGGTACGACCTCCCGAACGGCTGAAATTGAAGTGTATAATACACGGTTTTTCGGGATTACGGGGTCCCGGAACAAAATTCTCCGGAAATCGCATAGAAAGTTCCTGGGGTCAGATAAAGCGGCCACGCAAAATTTGAGCACCAACGGAAGACATTTGGGAGTGCTTGGTGTGCCGAAAACCGATTCGCCGAACCTCGGATTATCGCGAAAAATGTGTTAAAGCTCGTTATTTGAGGTTGAAATCGAACAAGTTAATTCCTGGAATGAGCTCGGACGCGTGATTGAAAAACTGGGAGAAAAAGATTCAAGGTCCGGTACGACCTTCCGAACGGCTGAAATTGAAGTGTATAATACACGGTTTTTCTGGATTCCGGGGTTCCGGAACAAAATTCTCCGGAAATCGAATAGGATGTTCATGGGGTCAGATAAAGCGGCCACGCAAAATTTCAGCACCAACGGAAGACATTTGGGGGTGCCGGTGTGCCAGAAACCAGCATTCGCCGAAACTCGGATTATCGTGAAAAATGCGTTAAAACTCGTTATTTGAGGCTGAAATTGAACAGGTTAACTCCTAAAATAAGCTAGGACGCGTGATTGAAAAACAGGAGAAAAATAAACCGGTCCGGTACAACCTCTGAACTACCGAAATTGAAGTGTATAATACACGGTTTTTCGGGATTCCGGGGTTCCGAAACAAAATTCTGCGGAAATCACATAGAAAGTTCCTCGGGTCAGATAAAGCGGTCACGCAAAATTTGAGCACCAACAGAAGACATTTGGGTGTGCCAGAAACCAGCATTCGCCGAAACTCGGATTATCGTGAAAAATGTGTTAAAGCTTGTTATTTGAGGCTGAAATCGAAGAGGTTAATTCCTGAAATGAGCTCGGACGCGTGATTGAAAAACATGGAGAAAAAGAAACAGGTTCCGATACGACCTTCCGAACGGCTGAAATTAAAGTGTATAATACACGGTTTTTATGGATTCCGGGGTCCCGGAACAAAATTCTACGGAAATCACATAGAAAGTTCCTCGGGTCAGATAAAGCGGCCACGCAAAATTTGAGCACCAACGGAAGACATTTGGGGGTGCCGATCTGCCAGAAACCAGCATTCGCCGAAACTCGGATTATCGTGAAAAATGTGTTAAAGCTCGTTATTTGAGGCTGAAATCGAAGAGGTTAATTCCAGAAACGAACTCGGACGCGTGATTGAAAAACAGGGCGAAAAAGAAACAGGTTCTGGTACGAACTTCCGAACGGCTGAAATTGAAGTGTAATACACGGTTTTTCGGGATTCCGGGGTCCCGAAACAAAATTTTCCGGAAATCACATATAAAGTCCTCGGGTCAGATAAAGCGGCCACGCAAAATTTGAGCACCAACGGAAGACATTTGGGGGTGCCGGTGTGCCAGAAACCAGCATTTGCCGAAACTCGGATTATCGTGAAAAATGTGTTAAAACTCGTTATTTGAGGCTGAAATCGAACTGGTTAATTCCTGAAATGAGCTCGGACCCGTGATTGAAAAACAGGGAGAAAAAGAAACAGGGTCAGGTACGACTTTCCGAACGGCTGAAATTGAAGTGTATAATACACGGTTTTTCGGGATTCCGGGGTTCCGGAACAAAATTCTCCGGATCGTGAAAAATGTGTTAAAGCTCGTTATCTGAGGCTGAAATCGAACAGGTTAATTCCTGAAATGAGCTCGGACGCATGATTGAAAAACAGGGAGAAAAACAAACAGAGTCCGTTACGACCTTCCGAACGGCTGAAATTGAAGTGTATAATACACAGTTTTTATGGATTCCGGGGTCCCGGTACAAAATTCTCCGGAAATCACATAGAAAGTTCCTCGGGTCAGATAAAGCGGCCACGCAAACTTTGAGCACCAACGGAAGACATTTGGGTTGCCGATGTGCCAGAAACCAGCATTCGCCGAAACTCGGATTATCGTGAAAAATGTGTTAAAGCTTGTTATTTGAGGCTAAAATCGAAGAGGTTAATTCCTGAAATGAGCTAGGACGCGTGATTGAAAAACATGGAGAAAAATAAACAGGTTCCGATACGACCTTCCGAACGGCTGAAATTGAAGTGTATAATACACGGTTTTTATGGATTCCGGGGTTCCGGAACAAAATTTTACGGAAATCACATAGAAAGTTTCTCGGGTCAGATAAAGCGGCCACGCGAAATTTGAGCACCAACGGAAGACATTTGGAGGTGCCGATCTGCCAGAAACCAGCATTCGCCGAAACTCGGATTATCGTGAAAAATGTGTTAAAACTCGTTATTTGAGGCTGAAATCGAAGAGGTTAATTCCAGAAACGAACTCGGACGCGTGATTGAAAAACAGGGTGAAAAAGAAACAGGTTCTGGTACGAACTTCCGAACAGCTGAAATTGAAGTGTAATACACGGTTTTTCGGGATTCCGGGGTCCCGAAACAAAACTTTCCGGAAATCACATATAAAGTCCTCGGGTCAGATAAAGCGGTCACGCAAAATTTGAGCACCAACGGAAGACATTTGGGGGTGCCGGTGTGCCAGAAACCAGCATTTGCCGAAACTCGGATTATCGTGAAAAATGTGTTAAAACTCGTTATTTGAGGCTGAAATCGAACTGGTTAATTCCTGAAATGAGCTCGGACGCGTGATTGAAAAACAGGGAGAAAAACAAACAGAGTCCGTTACGACCTTCCGAACGGCTGAAATTGAAGTGTATAATACACGGTTTTTTATGGATTCCGGGGTCCCGGAACAAAATTCTCCGGAAATCACATAGAAAGTTCCTCGGGTCAGATAAAGCGGCCACGCAAAATTTTAACACCAATGGAAGAAATTTGGGGGTGCCGATGTGCCAGAAACCAGCATTCGCCGAAACTCGGATTATCGTGAAAAATGTGTTAAAGCTCGTTATTTGAGGTTGAAATCGAAGAGGTAAATTCCAGAAAAGAGCTCAGACGCGTGATTGAAAAACAGGGAGAAAACGAAACAGGTTCTGGTACGACCTTCCGAACGGCTGAAATTGAAATGTATGATACGCGGTTTTTCGGGATTCCGGGGTCCCGGAACAAAATTTTCCGGAAATCACATATAAAGTCCTCGTGTCAGATAAAGCGGCCACGCAAAATTTGAGCACAAACGGAAGACATTTGGGGGTGCCGGTGTGCCCGAAACCAGCATTCGCCGAAACTCGGATTATCGTGAAAAATGTGTTAAAGCTCGTTATTTGAGGCTGAAATCGAATCTGGTTAATTCACAAATGAGCTCGGACGCGTGATTGAAAAACAGGGAGAAAAAGAAACAGGGTCAGGTACGACCTTCCGAACGGCTGAAATTGAAGTGTATAATACACGGTTTTTCGGGATTCCGGGTTTCCGGAACAAAATTCTCCGGAAATCACATAGAAAGTTCCTCGGTCAGATAAAGCGGCCACGCAAAATTTGAGCACCAACGGAAGACATTTGGGGTGCTTGGTGTGCCGAAAACCAAAGATTCACCGAAACTCGGATTATCGTGAAAATGTGTTAAAGCTCGTTATCCGAGGTCAAATCGAACAGGTTAAATTCTGAAATGAGCTCGGACGCGTGATTGAAAAACAGGTAGAAAAACAAACAGAGTCCCGTACGACCTTCCGAACTGCTGAAATTGAAGTGTATAATACACTGTTTTTTTGGATTACAGGGTCCCGGAACAAAATTCTCCGGAAATCACATAGAAAGTTCCTCGGATCAGATAAAGTGGCCACGCAAAATTTGAGCACCAACGGAAGAAATTTGGGGGTGCCGATGTGCCAGAAACCAGCATTCGCCGAAACTCGGATTATCGTGAAAAATGTGTTAAAGCTCGTTATATGAAGCTGAAATCGTAGAGGTTAACTCCAGAAATGAGCTCGGACGCGTGATTGAAAAACAGGGAGAAAAAGAAACAGGTTCCGGTACGACCTTCCGAACGGCTGAAATTGAAGTGTATAATACACGGTTTTTCGGGATTCCGGGGTCCCGGAATAAATTTCTCCGGAAATCACATAGAAAGTTCCTCGGGTCAGATAAAGCGGCCACGCAAAATTTGAGCACCAACGGAAGACATTTGGTGGTGCCGATGTTCCAGAAACCAGCATTCGCCGAAACTCGGATTATCGTGAAAAATGTGTTAAAGCTCGTTATTTGAGGCTGAAATCGAAGAGGTTAATTCCAGAAATGAGCTCGGACGCGTGATTGAAAAACAGGGAGAAAAAGAAACAGGTTCTGGTACGACCTTCCGAGCGGCTGAAATTGAAGTGTAATACACGGTTTTTCGGAATTCCGGGGTCCCTGAACAAAATTCTCCGAAAATCACATATAAAGTCCTCGGGTCAGATAAAGCGGCCACGCAAAATTTGAGCACCAACGGAAGACATTTGGGGGTGCCGGTGTGCCATAAACCATCATTCGCCGAAACTCGGATTATCGTGAAAAATGTGTTAAAGCTCGTTATTTGAGGCCGAAATCGAACTGGTTAATTCCTGAAATGAGATCGGACGCGTGATTGAAAAACAGGGAGAAAAAGAAACAGGGCCAGGTACGACCTTACGAACGGCTGAAATTGAAGTGTATAATACACGGTTTTTCGGGATTCCGGGGTCCCGGAACAAAATTCTCCGAAAATCACATAGAAAGTTCCTCGGGTCAGATAAAGCGGCCACGTAAAATTTGAGCAGCAACGGAAGACATTTGGGGGTGCCGGTGTGCCAGAAACCATTATTCGCCGAAACTCGGATTATCGTGAAAAATGTGTTAAAGCTCGTTATTTGAGGCTGAAATCGAAGAGGTTAATTCCAGAAATGAGCTCGGACGCGTGATTGAAAAACAGGGAAAAAAAGAAACAGGTTCTGGTACGACCTTCCGAGCGGCTGAAATTGAAGTGTATAATACACGGTTTTTCGGGATTCCGGGGTCCCGGAACAAAATTCTCCGGAAATCACATATAAAGTCCTCGGGTCAGATAAAGCGGCCACGCAAAATTTGAGCACCAACGGAAGACATTTGGGGGTGCCAGTGTGCCATAAACCATCATTCGCCGAAACTCGGATTATCGTGAAAAATGTGTTAAAGCTCGTTATTTGAGGCTGAAATCGAACTTGTTAATTCCTGAAATGAGCTCGGACGCGTGATTGAAAAACAGGGAGAAAAAGAAACAGGGTCAGGTACGACCTTCCGAACGGCTGAAATTGAAGTGTTATTCAAAAACAGGGAGAAAAAGAAATAGGGTCAGGTACGAACTTCTCGGGGTCTTATTGAATTTTCTTTCAAATGTCGTGACCTCAATTGTGTTACGTTCCTTCATCATATGTGAAAATGACACTATTTTAAAATTGTCGCTCGATTTCCCTACGGTGTCCGTGACGTCATTTTCGAACGGAGTTATTAGCTTAAAATTAGTTCTCTCGGGGTCTTATTGAAGTGTCATTCAAATGTCCTGACCTCAATTGTGGTACGTTACTTCATCATATGCGTAAATGACACTATTTTAAAATTATCGCTCAATTTCGTCACGGTGTCCCGTTACGTAATTTTCGGACTGGGTTATTGGCTTAACATTAGACTTCTCGGGGTTTATTGAAGTGTCCTTCAAATGTCTTGACCTCAATTGTGGTACGTTAATTCATCATATGCGAAAATGACACTATTTTAAAATTGTTGCTCAATTTCGTCATAGTGTCGCGTTACGTAATTTTCGGACTCGGTTATTGGCTTAACATTAGACTTCTCGGGGCTTTTTTGAAGTGTCCTTCAAATGTCCTGACCCCAATTTTGGTACGATATTTTATCATATATGAAAATGACACTATTTTAAAATTGCCGTTCGATATCGTCACGGTGTCCTAGTACGTATTTTTTGGACTGAGTTATTGGCTTAAAATTAGACTTCTCGAGGCCTGGTTGAAGTGTCCTTGAAATGTCCAAGCCTCAAATGTGGTACGTTACTTTATCATATGTGAAAATGACACTATTTTAAAATTGTCGCTCGATTTCGTCATGATGTCACGGGACGTCATTTTCGGAGTGAGTTATTGGCTTAACACGAGACTTCTCGGTGCCTTATTGAAGTGTCCTTCAAATATCCTAACCTCAATTGTGTTACGTTCTTTCATCTTATGCGATAATGACACTATTTTAAAATTGTCGCTCGATTTCTCCATGGTGTCCCGTGAGTCCGTGACATCATTTTTGAACAGAGTTATTGGCTTAAAATTAGACTTATTGGGGCCTTATTGAAGTGTCCTTCTGTAATACTCCGTATTTATAAGTCTTGGGGTACTCTATCGAGTAGGCCTTACTCTGTCGAGTAAGGGTAAGTTGCGAAATAAAATTGTTTCTGACCTGTTGGGTACTCGATCGAGTAGTCAGGGGCACTCGATCGAGTAAGGGGTACTCGATCGAGTACCTTGGGTACTCGATCGAGTGTCCGGTTTTACGGGGAGTTTTCTCGGGTTTTGTTAATTATGCGATTAGGGTATTTAAGCTTCGTCGTCATTATTCTAAATCACTTTTACAAAACCTAAATTCCTGTTTAAGAGAGAAAGCAAACAAGTTCATCTTCTTAATCGCATTCTTAGCAATTCCGAGTTCAGACGGTCGGTTCTTGTCGTTGTTCGTACCGTTGAGTTCCTTGCGTCGAGGGTAAGATCTATGTACCCTTTTTAGTGTATTTCCTTTGATTTGGTTAAACCCTAATTTAGAGATTGGGGGTTTTATGTGTAGTATGTGATGTGGTAGCCTCTATGTGTTGTATGACAGGAGGAGGGTTCATAGAAGAGGCTTTTTGACTCAAAGATGAGAGAGACCGTCGATTGTGTGCATACCAGGTAGGATTTCCTACTCAGTATTAGTCCCATAATGGGATATTGGTTGATGTGTTGTATTTGGTTGTTTGATATAATAATTGTACTGTGCTTTTGGTTGTGATCGTTGTTGATGGTTCTCGAGATGCGTTCTCGGCTGAGTGGGGTCACTTGCGGGAGTGGCTTCACGCCCTAGTTTCGCCTTCTGTGGAACCCGCCACAGAAGGGATGTGCACATTAATGGACAGGGTTATCGCTCACTATGTGGAGCGGGGATTTGGTGGGTACGGCTGCGGTCCCCCACTGACAGGGCTAGTCCAGTGGACAGTCAGTTGAGATGATTGGGTTTGGCGTGATTGTGTGTGTGTGACAGTTAAGCTGTCTGTTTATCTTATTGTTGATATATACTGAGTTGTGTGATTAGTACTGACCCCGTTTAAATGTTTTAAAAACTGTGGTGATCCATTCGGGGGTGGTGAGCAGTATTTGAGCAGGTATGATTTGACGCGTATGGGATAGCTGGGATGAGTCATCACGTGGCAGTTAGAAGTCTTCCGCTGTGTTAGACGACGTTTTATAGCTTTGATAGTTTTAGCAGTAGACCGTCTGAGGATCTTGTATTTCTTTTTATCAGTTGCTTTGTTATGTAATCACTTAAAGTTATTTGATAAAGTACGTTTCCTTATTGTCTTATGATTATCATTGCCTCGGGTAACCGAGATGGTAGTATCCTTATACCTGAGTGGTCCTGGTAAGGCACCTGGAGTATGGGGGTGTTACACCTTCAAATGTCCTCACCTAAATTGTGTTACGTTCCTTCATCATATGCGAAAATGACACTATTTTAAAAATGTCACTCGATTTGCCCACGGTGTTCCGTGAGTCCGTGACGTCATTTTCGAATAGAGTTGTTGGCTTAAAATTAGACCTCTCGGAGCCTTATTGAAGTGTCTTTAAAATGTCCTGACCTCAATTGTGGTACGTTATTTCATCATATGTGAAAATGATAATTTTAAATTTTTTGGTAAGTTATTATATTGGGTGATATATGGTAATAAGAAGAATTTTTTGAATAAAGGATAGGGCATAAGGCCGGTGGAGGGAATTGGAGTCATACTCACCATGTGGTTGACTGATTCCGTTACATTCACTCTTTTTCAGGTTTAAGTATCCGGGAAGGTCAAGCGTGAGGATTTTCACAAAGAAGATAAGACCTATAAAATGTATAATTTATAATTATAGAGTTTTATTTTCTTTTAAAAGTGTATAAGCCTTGTATTTTTCGGAAGGAAAATACGGCGGAGAAGCCCTATAATTCCGCTGCTGTCTATTGTTTATAAAAACATCTATTTTGAGATGCTTGCTTGCTTTCGGGGCGTTACATTAGGGTACCAAAATTGCACTAATCTGTAATAATTTCAAGCAAGTTACATATCCACGTACAACTACAAGTGTAATCAAGATCATAGATCGCAGAGGAGTCGGGGTTAAACTAAAAAGGAGAGGCTAAAAACTTGTTCTCCATGGTTGAATAAAATAGGGTAAGGTGGGTGTCTAGAGTACGTCTAGGTAGGAGAAGAGGTAATCCTACCGTAGTGAAGAAGCATGATGTGATGAGAGGCTACGGAGTCCGGAAGCAAAGTCGTCATAGTGTGGCTTGGACTCCAAATTTGATCCCTTACATGCTGCAACGTTAAGAATGGCACTAATATTTGCCCTCTGCATCTTATCTCCACCTGCATTCATCCATTCACATTATTACTCACTCATGCAGTCATATATGAAAAAAAGGAGGGAGTATCATTGATTTCCCAATTTCATTGAATACACACATTCATGCCGTTACGTACTTAAAATTTGATTAATTTTAGTTGTAGCTTTATTTTTTTTTTCCTCTCAAATTAAATTTAAATGATGATGAGAAACGTTGGAAATTAACTAATTGTCAAGTTACAATCTATAAATAATATACTAAAACATAAAATCTTATATGTATGACTTTTTTTTTATTTGACGCGATCTTATATGTATGACTTGCGATAAATTAGTAATCAATTTCTATTATGAAATTTAATACTAAATTATTCATTTTCAAATCAAATTTATATTTAAAATTTTGTTTCGCGTAAAAACTATCGACTATTAGACAATATATCGAATGTTAATAAAAAATATTTTAAAACTATTCATATTTTATGATATATTAAGGGCTATTTTTTTTTATGTAAAAGGTATCGCTTGCTACATAAATTATCAGATTTAACAAAAATAAAAGATGGTCGAAAATGACATGCAATCACGGCTAGACAATTGAATTAAGATATGAATATATAGAGATGACGATACATAATTACATATGCTTAAATTCAAAAATTTACTCTAATAAATAAAAAGTAAATGTACCAGTCGCATTACTATGTTTCGTATGGACAACCATATAATTTGATGCGGCCTCGAAATTAATATGATTTAGTGGCTACATATATGATTTGCAGTGCACTTAGAAAGTTTTGATGTATAATACCACATACATTTCAAACTTTATTAAAGATTATTTTTGCCTTTTATTTTTTATTTTAGAAACGTCGGCGGCTCTATTTTTTCATTTTCCATCGATTGTTGCATACTTAGATAAGTGCATCACATTTGTTAACCTAAGTGAATTTCTCCTTTTCTTTCCCATTTAAGATTTTTAACTCATTTTCGTAAAGACAATCAAGAACTTCGAGAAGGAGTACACTTAGGGCTCATATTCGAAATTGTTAATACGACATGAGAATGAATTAGGTGCAAGAATAGTGACTTACAAATGTTTGGGACAACGTACAAATCAAGTAAGGGGTAAACATAATATATATTCTTATCATTGCGGGTTTTTGAGTCATTTTTGGGTTTATTCTTATCAAGGGATATTACACTCGGACAATAAACATTTAGGTAAGATCAACTTCGGATCGTTAGATCCGGTGTTTGGACGGGTAATGCAGATTGTATTATTGATTTTCATGTGAATTTTTCTTAGAATTTAAAACATTTACATCTTATTAATTCAAATCAATTATAATATTGTACAATCAAATTAATATGATTTTGTAAAAATAAAACTCTAAAAGCTTATTTATAAATTCCAATATATGTCTCTGCAATTTTGCACGAGTTCTAAACTAAGGAGATGAATAAAATAAAAACGGAATGTATAAAGAGAAGTAAATAATTTGTCTTATATATACCCATATAAAAGAATCAAAGCGCCTTACTTGCGACGGATATTGCCCATCTCACAATAAGGCAAGTGGAGGGAAAATGGAGCACCCCATGGATGCCACTTCCATATTGTGAGAGGAGCACTATCCGTCCTCAGCTTGTATTGGATAGTGTCCGTCTTCAATGAGAATTTGTGTAAAATAATATTTGACCTAGCCATCAATATATCATACTCCTATAGTCCTATACTAGTATAGATCTCGCGCGAATGCGCAGTTTTTTAGATAGAAATATTAAAGAAAATATGAAGTAACAATTATAAAACCTGATATTTAACTCAATTTAATATTTAATTGTAAAATTTATAAGTAGCCATAATATTAAGTCCCACAATAGGGAGAGCATAATAAACTCATCTACAAGAATACGCTAGAGAGAGAAAGTTAGAGAGAGAGACCGGCTCTTTTCTCCCTTTCCTAACCCCTAAGTTTCCTTGCCTACTACCGCCTCCATCCCCTCCATCCACACCTGCTCCCTTCCGACTCCGCCGGCGGTTCCTTATGCTTGATCATGGGCTTTTTAATCATCCATCCGACCTTTGTTCCGTCACAGTGTGCTGATTTGAGTCTTATGGTCTTCATCTCTGTTGATCTGAAGTTTTTTCATTACTAATCTTTTTTCCGTCCTTTCTTTAATATCTTTTAATAGATGGTTGAGATTTCTAGATCATGCATCTTTAGTTAAGTGTTGCTACAATTGGTTTTCTAAATTGTGGTTTGCCGCTTTTAATAATTGAGACTTTAGATTTTAAAAATTCATATCTTCTGGTATGCTGCTGGAATTTCCTTTTCGCAAGGGTTTTCTAAATTGGTCCTGCTGTTCTTTTAAATTTGTCGTTGTGCGTTCCTATGATTTTATGCTTTGCTTTTGGTGATTGGTCGGAGGTTTAGGTTGTCTGCTGGTGCTATTTTTCGTGGTCTCTTCCTCCCATGATTGACTCCTTTAGTCGGTGGATTGCTTGTGTTGGTGTGGGATGAATTGGTTGTAGTAGTCTCCTCTCGAAATGGATTATCAATCTCTCCTTTTCAATCTTTGCGATTTAGTTATTTTGAATGATAATGGTACTGATGACGACGTCTGTGCTAAGTTGATTCTAGAGTTGGGGGAGCCATCTATCTCTCCTGTTAATTTGTTGAAGGATAGAGGTAACCTTCTCTTCAAGGAAGGTAATATATGTTTAGCTAGCCTACACTACACGTCAGCTCTGAAATTTCTTTGTTTTCTCGGCCTCCCACCCTCGTCTGAACAGCACATGGCTTCCTCCCTTGCCTTTTCTCTTATCCTAAATTTAGCATTTTGTGAATTAAAGCTTTCAAATTATACTAAGGCGGTGTTATACTGTAACTTTGTCTTAACCTTTGAACTGCGTAACGTCAAAGCCCTATATCGTCGTGGCTTAGCTTTCAGGAATTTGAATTCCCTTACTAAAGCTCTTGATGACTTCGAGTTTGCGTTGAAAATTGATCCGAGCAATAAGGATGTTACCCGTGAGCTTCATTCTTTAGTTGACCGTCTAGCCCTCAATCTTAATGGCAAGCGGGTCGCTTTATAATTCGACCCTTTGGCCATAAACAAGAAAGATAAGAAACATGTTTCTAGTCCAGACTCGTGTGTTTGTCCTTCTTTGGCAGGAGAATTTTCCTGCAGTGCTAGTAAGTCCTTCAGTGCAGATCCAGGTGGTGTTGTAGTCGGAATTGCCACTAGCTCTGATGTGATGGACTACCAGAGTGATAACTACCCATCCTCGGCGATGGAAGCTGCGCAGTAGTAGGATAGTAATGATATTGCTCGCTCCTGTACTTCTCCCTCAGAACAAGCCAAATTTGTCTTCACCAACAAAAAACATTCCCAGAAGCGGTTACATGTTTCTGCTGGTGACTATAATAACTTGATGGTCGGGAAAAAAATTGAGTTTTTTCACCCCAAGACTGCCCCCAGTCGCCCCCAGTCTTGAGGGTTCGCCCCCTCACTCCTAAAACTTCTACCCAGTCGGGAACTGTCCATGATGATATGTCATGGGAAGCAGCAGTTCCCATTTCCGTTCCTTTGTCAGATATCAGCATGTCAAAGGAAGACATAACGGTTCCCATCTTTGGTCCTCCACCAGAGGAAGAGTTGGCTCAAGAGGAAGGCTTTGTCCAAACAGACAAGAAGAAACGCCTTTCTTCAGACACTTCTTCTGCGAGTAAGGTCTCTGTAGTCCAGTTTAACTTTAAAGCAGTTAGGACGTCATCGAGTAAGCAAGTATGGCATACAGATACTCGTTCTATTGCTCGTGGTCAAGTTGATCGGCCTACTGTTAATTTGAAGAAAAGAGTTTCGGTTTCTGTCACCCGTTTATCTTCTCTTTGCAGGTACACCGAGACTACTATTGTAGTAAGGAAGACTAAAAGGTGCGAGGAATATCCGATTCAGTTCGATGATTACTACCCACCATTCAAGAAATGTCGTCTTGCTGATTCTCTTTGGTCTACCTCGAAGTTTAGTCTAATTAATTGGATGTCGGATAGATTGGCAGTTTTCCGTGGTCGCCCATTTGAATATGGGTAATATGTAACGAGATACTATGTAAACTTTCTTTCTTTTATTTATATCAGTTTATTGTTGTCAAAAAAAAAATTAAAATTTATTATTAATGTTTTGTATTAATCGGTGGAAAATGCAAAGTACATAATCCAGTTGTAAATATAATATAATGAAAGCTCAATTACATAAATGATACTCCCTCCCAGTCACTATATTGTTCCCATTTGATATGGGCACAATACTTAAGGAAAAGTATTAAAATAGGAGTAATAAAGTTGTGTGGGGTTGGTGATAGGAGAGAGAGAGATAAATTATTAATAATTAAATAAAGAATTGTGGGGCCAAAACATAAAGGAAAGTAATAAAATAGGAGTAAAAGAGTTGTGTGGGGTTTGGTGATAGGAGAGAGGAATGAATAAAATAAGAGTAAAAGTTACTAAAAATAGAAAGGGGAACATTAGTTGAATAATCCGTTTCGGGAAAGAGGGAACATTATAGTGACTGGGAGGGAGTATAATATAAACATAATTACAGATATAACATAAAAAAGTCCAATTATAGCCAAAATTATTTAGATAAAAAAAATTTAATTTTTTTTTCTTTTAGTATAAGAGGCATGGCAAAGGCAAATATGCGAGCCTTGTAAGGTGTAACTTGTACGTGATAAGCTTACGCCTTGCATACTAATTAATGATGCAAAAATATGTTTCTTTTTTTTTTCCTTGTCCATCTTCCCTATTTTACTCGCTATCACTGACCCTTCACAAGACATGACAAATGAAGCATAAAAAAAGGTCAGCGGTCAGCTGTTGGAAGAGACGGCATTGTCTTTAATCACTCCCCTGCCCTAGTTTTAATCATTACTTGGCCCACCTAACTTTGCCCTTAAGCCAAAATCATTATCTCCTCCACTTTTAAGTTTTAACCTCATTTCACTATTTCTCCCCAACCTTTTTCATATTCTTATTATTCCAAATAATTTTCATGCACTTGTTATTAGCCAAAATCATGAATAGTACGTAAAGTAATTATCATTTAATTCGTTTAAAAAAAAAAGAATTACTACAATATTCCACAAACTCTCATTTAATTCGATGGGCGTATTCTCAGACCACACCAAGCCAACATATTGAACGAGGTCAAAGATATCCACAAAGAAACAACGACTTAGACCGCCTAGCCGATGCAGCCCATCGGCACTTTGCTAGCTAGAGGTATCGGCATGGCAACCCGCCGGGGGCACATATCCGCGTACTCACATCCAAGACCCTCGGGGCTGCCGTAGGTCCATCGGTGAGGGTAGAACGGTCTTTCCACCGATCGCCACTTGGCCACTTGGTCACTACGTGACAAAAGGTGAAAGCCTATATATACTCCTCAACCTTCATTGAGGAAAGGATCCCACAACTTAACCTAAATACACTATTCATCCAGAATATCTCCCTCATCTCTCTACAATACATACCTAGGGCCAAGCAACACAACTTAATCCTTTGAGTTTCGACTTGAGCGTCGGAGTGAGTACGCTTGGCACAAAGCCAAGCCCTCGGTTCGTTCATTGTTGCAGGAGAGGCCGAGAGGAACGATAAGGACAAGAAGAATCCAACCAAAGACATTACTCTACAAGCCACGGGTGGTAACGATACTTGCTCGGAATTACACCCGGAACAATTGGCGCCGTCTGTGGGAAACGACACTAGAAGCTAGTCACATTCATTCCCAAAAAAAAAAAAAAAAAAAAAAAAAAAAAAAACCAACAAGAACCCACCCAAAAAGCTAAGAAAATGTCGAAACAACAAGATGCGAATCGAATCGACGAAACCGCATTTTACCAAGATGATACTTTCAACAATTCTCGAGTCATACAATGCCCGCCACCCGTGTGTAATCCAACCGGAATTCGGGATGCCACCAATACCCGACACGCGCCCGACCAACCAGGTCACCATCATGGGACGTATGGTTGACATAGCAAAGCTGAAAATGCTCCTGGACCTAATTAGTAATACGCCCGCTCACACTGTCACGCCGACAAGAGCGGCGGAAACTGTCCGGGAGACCAGGGCCCAAAATGTGACTCAAAAAATTTGAACGGAGCACTAGAAGAAGCCGACCCGTCAAGACGCCTGGGAGCCCAAAGTGGGCGCGGTAGACCTAAGTCCTTCCCGCACTCGTGGGAGGACAGCGTCCCCGCCACACGAACGAGGCTCACCCCGGAGGAGCCGAGAAGTCCGACTCGGCGAGTTGGAGAAGAAGCCCGAGTCGAAGAAGGAGCCCCTCCGTCACGTGGGAAGAAGCCGAGTTAGGGACGCAAGGAGCCGATCGCCGCGTGTCGTTCGACATATGGTTAGACGACCCCTCAACGCCTACGTCCTAGAAGTCCCGGTGCCGAACAAGCTCAAGTTGCCACCTGCTCGTCGTACAAAGGAGATGGCGACCCGATCGACCACGCCGAGGCTTTCGAGTCTTACATGTCGGTATGGGAGCAGCGGCCGACGAGGTCCAGTGCCGAATTTTCCCAACAACTTTGCATGGGATGGCTCGAGTTGGTACAAAGGGCTTCCCGACGGCTCGGTGTATTATTACGCCGACCGAAAGGCGCTTTCCTAGCCCAAGACTCTCGCAACAAGAGAAGGGCCGTAGAGACATCCGACCTCCCGACTATCGGACGGAGGGGGCGAGTCTCTCAGGAGCTATGTGAAGAGATTTGACGGAAAGGTCCAGCAGATTCGAGAAATTAATCCCAGCCGGCGGCCTTCGCACTAATGAAGGGCCTCCCAAGGGGAGCCTTAAAAACGAGCTCATCAAGAGCGGAGGCACAGGCCCGGACGCCGCGAAAATTGGCCGACCAAGCCATCAAGGTGGAAGACTACCACAAGACACGGAAGATCCCCGCGGCCGAGCACTCGGAAAAGAATAGTCGCAAGGTGACGATCGGGACGAAGGACGCGCGACAACACCGGCTCGCGGTCCAATGGAAGACGCCATGAGCATAATAGGTCACGGTCGGACAGACCCGACCGGAAGCAAGACTCGGCGGGCGCGGGTGGAATTGAGGCGTACCACCGGGGCGGTATAGTGAAAAAACCCCCTCATCGCATCGGCCGCCGAAGTCTTCGCCTTGAGCAAGAACGAGGGCCGAAAGTGGGAGAGACCCCCAAGCCAAAAAGTGACGGCGACACGAGCCGATCGTGAGTACCTCGCCACACCGCCATTTAACCAACGACGCCGCCATCCGAAGAATGCTATAGAGGAGCCGATCCGGAAGGAAGCCTCGGCAAGTACGTTGCAAAAGGCCAAAAGACGGACGCCGGCGGTTCAGATAGGAAGTCCGTCTTCGAGCGAATAGGCGTGATTCATGTTGTCATCGGGGCAACGAAACGGAGGGTCCGCTCATGGGCACAAGCGGCACCTAAACGAGCTATATCAGGCCATCAACTTTGTGCCCAACTCGAGGATCCCCTCCGCAAGCATCCCCGATATGACTATCGGAAGAAAGGACTACGAAGGGGTCATCGCCCCTCACAGCGACCCGCTGGTAGTCAATTTGGACATATCCAACCACTTGGTCAAGAGGTGCCTGATTGACACAGGTGCATACACGAACATCATGTTTAGGGAGTGCTTTCTCGGCCTCGGCCTGAAGGTCAAGGACTTAAGCCCCCGCACCAACCCCCTATACACTTCTCTGGGGCCGGCCTGGTGCCGCTGGGATCAATTAGACTCCCGGTGACGTTCGGCGAAAAGAACGCGGCCAAAAACATCCTAGCTGAGTTCGTCGTCATTGACGGCTCGTCCGCCTACAACGTTCTCATAGGCCGAGTCACCCTGAGCGAGGCTGACGCAGTGATGTCCATCCGGGCCTTAACACTGATGTACGTCTCGGACCGGGGGGAAGCGCATAAGCTCGTCTCCAAAGACGAGAAGGATGAGGTGGTCAACGTCCAGATAGCTGCCCGAGGTTGCAACATGCAATCCCTCAAAGAGGCGAAGAAGTCCGAAAAAGGGAAAAGTCCGTCCTTACAGCAGGGGAGCGACCTCATGGATACGACTAGTGGCTGATTCGGGTATTTAGAGTCGTTAGGGCATTTGTAGTCTTGTAAAATTTTATGTAGCTACGGAGGTGTCCAAGATAGCTGTGGACACCCCAACGCATGTTTTTTACCTGGTGAAAACAAAAACATCCCCGCCTTCCATCAAAGCGAGGTTCTTCCCCTCAGTTATCTATCAAGAAACAGATGCCGGCTCACACTGTCATACCGACAAGAGCGGCATTCTCTGTCAAGAAATTAGCGCCGTCGCAGTCACCCCAAGTAGCGTACGCCACGGCGATCACCCTCGGAGGTTTGATGCCGTCGCAGTCACTCCAAGTGGTAGACGCCACGTAACACGCTATCAAGAAACAGATGCTTGGCTCACACCGTCATACCGACAAGAGCGGCATTCTCTGTCAAGAAATTAGCGCCGTCGCAGTCACCCCAAGTAGCGTGACGCCACGGCAGTCACCCTCGTAGGTTTGATGCCGTCGCAGTCCCTCCAAGTGGTAGACGCCACGTAACACGCTATCAAGAAACAGATGCTTGGCTCACACTGTCATACCGACAAGAGCGGCATTCTCTCAAAAGAAATTAGCGCCGTCGCAGCACCCCAAGTAGTAGACGCCACGGCAGCCACCCTCGAGGTTTGATGCCGTCGCAGTCACTCCAAGTGGTAGACGCCACGTAACACGCTATCAAGAAACAGATGCGGCTCACACCGTCATACCGACAAGAGCGGCATTCTCTCGTCAAGAAATTAGCGCCGTCGCAGCCACCCCAGTAGTAGACGCCACGGCAGCCACCCTCGTAGGTTTGATGCCGTCGCATCCTCCAAGTGGTAGACGCCACGTAACACGCTATCAAGAAACGACGCCGGCTCACACCGTCATACCGACAAGAGCGGCATTCTCTCACAAAAACTAGCGCCGCTCATACTGCGTCGTACCGATAAGGGCGGCAATCACCCTCATAAGGCGGATACCACGCGAACGGTCATCACACACTACACCCGCAAAACGGACGAAGCGTCTTGGAAGCGTTAAAAGCACGATTGAGATACGCACTCCAAAACGAGAATACAGGAAGACAACTTTGACGAAGATGGGACAAAGACCTCGGCCACGCCGAAGGCAAAGGAAACGAATTATTATTAGAAGTTATAAAATTACAAGTGAAAAGAATACAGACAACGGCCGTCCCCATAGGGACAAGCCGAAACACAACCTACCAAGGTCGTACAAAAAGAAGACAAAAACTACCACTATGTTCATGTATCATGAGACAGCGGGGAGGAAGGGCTGAGTAATTGGCCCCCGGACAGCTGAAAGCAGATCTCACTGTAAACTTGTTCTCATCAAAAGACGTGGTAGCATGTGAGGAGTCAAGCGGATCTGCTGTAAACTTGTTCTCATCAAGCCGCATCTTCTTCAAAGAGGGCGGCCGAAAGAAATTTTTTTAGCGACCTCGGCCTTGGCCTCGATCCTCACCGCCCTCATCCTTTCGGCTTCTTCTTTAGCCGCCCTAGCCTTCTCAGCAAGAGCTGCCTTTTCCGCGGCCGCCTCCCTCTCCATCTTCGCCTTCACCGCCTCCTTGGCCTCTTCCACCGCGGCTCTCTCCTTAGCCTCGAGCTTGTCATCAAGCAACGCGTCGAACCCGCCCCACGGGAAGGAGCCATCAAGAGGAAAAGCTCCCGATAACTTCCCTAGCGGCATTTTCGGCCAAATCCGAAACTTGGCGCACGCTTTGGGAAGCATGTCGGTTTGCAGCATCTCGATGTCCGCCTCCTTTTGCTTGATGATGGCATCCCCGCCCCAAACCACCTCCGCTTTGAGCCTTAAACAGTCCGGGACTCGTTCCTCTGCTGAGGTAGAGGTCGGCGCGCCCGAGCGAGCTCACATTTCCTCGCCATCCCCGGCCTCGGCGGCCCGCAGCCTCGGCTTTAGCCCTCTCGGAAGGACCTCCTTTTCGGCGTCCTCCCCGAGTTTTCTCTGCCAAGAGCGCCTTCCCGCTTCTTCCCTAAGCCTCTCGCTCATTGAGGAGATCCGGCCGCCGATGCACCACCGCTTAGTGGCATTACGCTCATGAACAGCCCGAGCCACGGCCTTCTCCTGCTCCCCGAGACGAGCGGCGGTAGCCACGTTCCACCTCGCCGCTCCCCTAATAAGCTTCGTACCCTCCTCTATAAGCTCGGAGACGGAAGCCTTCGGGATGAAGGGACGGTGGTGGCACCGCCACTAGCTGCGGGCCGGGGACGAAAGCCTTCGGGATGAAGGGTTGACGGTGGTGCCCGACCACCAACCCGTGCGAGAGGACCCCACCGCCTTTGCGCCAACGTGAGCAATAGCCGATCGCGGCCGATCTCAGAAATTCGGTTAAAACATCGATGATCGATGTCGACCCATCGAAATACCTAGTGGCACGGCTGAATTTAAGCCACGAGCTAGATAGGTACCATGTTTGGCCTTCTTGACCGGGAGAAGGCACTTCCTTGCCGCCGGTAGAAGCCGTCCCCTTCCTCTTACGGATAAGGGGAGATCCCTCTGCGTCGAACCCCCTCATCGGGAATCTCAACAATCTCCACCTTCTTAGGGGAGGGTATGGGAGTTGAAGCCGGTGTCGACCCCGTTGCCACCAAGGGCCTTGTTCTCTCGCGTCCGACGCACCACGCCGCTAACAACCCTCGCTGCGCCTCCTCTTTGCTCAAGACCTTCACCCCTGCTCCATGAGATCGTTCGGCGACATCCTGCGGTCATGGGGGTGCACCTTGGGATGCAAGTCGAACGGTTTTATCTTTGTGCGGCCCATTCTCCGAAGAAGATCCTCGAAAGGTCCTGGTCCAAAGTGGTCTACGAAAGAAACAAAGCAAGAGTCAAGTAGAAGAAATGAATCAAAATTCGAAAATAAAGAAACACTGAGAACGGCGGAGGGCCTCACACCGACCCCACTCACCCCGTGCTAGGGCCGGTATGAGGCCGACATAGCAAAGCGGCTCATCCTGAAGAATGATCTGCGTCGGGGGAATCCATCTTTTCGGCATCCCACGCTTGTCCACCTCAAAGAGCCTCGTTGCCGACCTCTCATCCTCCGTAAGAGGAACCACGCTAGCATCCATTTTAAGATGCTTTCGAGTGACCCATCCGTCATGCTCCGCCCTAGTCTCACACCGCAAGTTAACCCTCTTTGGAAGGAACGAGGCAGCGGATAGTCATTCGGCACTTTAACATACACCCACCGACCTTGCCGGTCCTTGCAAGAAGAAGGTTTGTCGCAGAGACATAACCCTGCTCGTTTTGCACACCGTACCACCCAACACGGCCAGAGAGTGACGGTTTGAGATGATGGAGTCGGCGGAATAAATTCACCGTCGAGTCTCTCCCTTAAAAAGACAAAGCCGACAAAAACCAATTATGGTCCTCATGGCGGCGGGTGCGGTTGGGCAACAAAGAACGTTCATGGCTCTAATTATGGCCATAACGTACCCGTTCAATGAAACCGAGCCCGTACTCCAAATGCCGCAGTATACGCCAAGATCTGACCCGACGGAGGGCGGCAAACGGCGACCCTCCTCGGGGATGACAATTTCGTATCCCCTACCAAAGAAAAAATGACCCTCGAGAAGTTTCCCGCCGAACAACGGCAAGCTCACAGGACCAAGTACGGTCAAGGTGGATCTTACGACATAGCCGTGATCCATGACGTCGTCTCCCCTCGCTAAGACGAGACGTTTCCGCATCATTACCAAAATCATCACCAAGATCACCAAAAGAGTCAGAATCCTCCCATTCCTCCAGAATTTGAGGATCAACTTCAGGAGAAGGGGACTTAGGGCCCCCCGACGCAGGTTCACTGGGTCCAGCATCAGCAGAAGACATGATTCACAGAGATTACTAGCAAGAAAAAAATAAAAAGTTTGCTTGTTTACCTTAAAGAAAAACACACGCCGGATCAAATACTCCGAAGATTAAGAAGAAAACCCTTGAAAGTTTGGAGAAATGAAGATCTTAGAGAAAAATTTTCGAAAATAAAATGGAGGCCAAAATCACGGAATAACTACCCTATTTATAGAGAAAAGCCCATGAAGAAGGACCAATCAGGGCACAGCCCATGAAGCGTCAACCAATCAGCAAACACACACGTGTCAAGCATGCAACCGCGGAATGTCAATCGTCGCAACAGTTGAATGTCAATCAATGCAACAGTGACCAAACGTCTTCAACACGCCTATTCACATCTCTTCGACTGTTCATCTCCCGCAAACAAATATGTAGGTACCTAGTCTCCGCCGGCCATCGATCAACCAAGCCAGGGAGCACGGCGGGGGCATATCAAAGTCAACCTAAGGCACCCTCTGACCGATCTCGGCCGGCGTCTTGATTCTTTTCCACATCGGATACCCTTCACGCATCCATGCGGAGGGGGGATATGGTATACGGTACGGCCTAGCAAGAGCCACGCCGCACACACAGAAGACGCCGTGACAGAGAGATTTTCAAACTTACTCCGCAGAATATACGCTCGGTATACATCGAGAGCTATACCACGGCATAGACTACGCTGGGGGCAAATTGATGGGGCATATTCTGCACCGCTGACCAAGTCAACATATTGAACGAGGTCAAAGATATCCACAGCAAGTCAACGACTTAGACCGCCTAGCCGATGCAGCCCATCGGCCTGCTAGCCAGGGTATCGGCATGGCAACCCGCCACCGGGCACATATCCGCGTACTCACATCCAAGACCCTCGGCGCCCTGCCGTAGGTCCATCGGTGAGGTAGAACGGTCTTTCCACCGATCGGCCACTTGGCCACTTGGTCACTACGTGACAAAAGGTGAAAGCCTATATATACTCCTCAACCTTCATTGAGGAAAGGATCCCACAACTTAACCTAAATACACTATTCATCTGGTAATATCTCCCTCATCTCTCTACAATACATACCTAGCCAAGCAACACAACTTAATCCTTTGAGTTTACTGACTTGAGCGTCGGAGTGAGTACGCTTGGCACAAAGCCAAGCCCTCAGTTCGTTCATTGTTGCAGGAGAGGCCGAGAGGAACGATAAGGACAAGAAGAATCCAACCAAAGACATTACTCTACAAGCCACGGGTGGTAACGATACTTGCTCTGGAATTACACCCGGAACAAATTCGTTTTACCAAATTACATGACAAGGTTGTCTAAAAAATGCTAAAAATATTGTCTTTATTACTACTATGTGATAATATTTGACTTCTTTCAAAAATATTAAGTCATGTAGTTGGTATAATACGAAGTAGCACTCATAATATATACTCCCTCCAATCTACTATTTTCTTCGCTATTTCCGTAAATGGATTATTTAGATTTTCTTTCCTATTTCCTTTTTTGGGTTGATTTGGGTGGTCCAAATTCAATAACATGTGGGGTAGTGTGTTTTGTGTACTTCAAATTCAGTTTCTTATTTCTTGTGCAAAAAGAAAAGAGGAAAAAATACTATTGTCACATAAACCTAATACAGTAATACTCCTCTATAATTATAGATGAAGTCTAATTTTGAACCCTACTCAAAAACACAAAATCTCATTTGTGACGACACGTATCCGTCACTTTGGAGTTACGGATACCATTTTCCCTCACAAATGACCTAAATAGAGGAGAGAGGGAAGCACATGGGGGTGCCCTCACCTTGTCCCCCTATCCATTTTGTGGGTAGCATTATCCGTCATTTCCTCCGACCCGTCTTCAGCAAGACTAATTGACTCAAAAAAACAAACTCAAACAAAAAAAAGCATGGAAAAAGGTGATGAGGGGAAACAGTCGAAAGCATGACGACGTAGAGAAAGAAAGAAAGAAAGAAAAGGAGGCATGCAGGTGGAGTGCTTCTCAATGATAAGCCACCACGTATAGTTTTCCGAGATAATACATCCTTATATGAGTTCATCATGATGATGACGACGACGATGGGTGCAAAAGTGTGCTTGTTTTTCATGTCTAGTTAAATTGAGTGTGAACTAATTAAGGCCAATCCATAATGCTATGAAAATGATTGCACCATCAACTTTCATTTCACCTTCTAACAAGTCAATTCCCCCATTTTAAGCTGCCTTTCCCCTACTCAGTTACGGACTATATTGTTTACGTTTTACTTTCAATCAATTTCAAATACTCCGTATTACTCCGTATTTATTAGAGTAAATTATCAATTACATCCACGTTTAATCCTTTTTTTTACATTTACTCTCATGTCAATTTTTTTTAATGTTTTACACCCAAATTAATTGCTCAGTTTATATTTTGCACCCAATACCATTTTCAGACCATATTTCCGTTAAAACAAAAATTTTATGACGATTTTGCCCTTCATTCTTCTTTTATTAAACATTCTTTCTCCTCAGTCATCCTCTTCTTTATCCTTCCCCCTCATTTTCCCCAATTTAATTTTCCCAAATTTGATTTCCCCATTAATGTTCCCTATTGACATGGTGGGCTTCTGACTTAGATACGATTGGTATGGTGGTAGTCGATTGGGCATTGGTATTTACATCCAGCTGTGTACTTTGATGGGGATTCAGTGCTTGGATGTCATTATGTTGAATTCTTTGATGTATTTGGCAAGGCATTTAATACCACTCTCAAGGAAATAGTTGATCGAAAGAACTTAAAGGGGAATAAAATTGATGTGATTGTTACCACATTCTCACCGCACCATTTTGAAGGAGACTGGGATAAATTTGGCGCTTGCCCTAGAACAAAGCCATTCACGGAAGGTGAGAAGGTTCTTGAAGGTATGGATGCTAATATGAGGAAAATTATTGGGGAAAATCAAATTGGGGAAAATTAATGGGGGAAAACAATGGGGGAAATCAAATTGGTGAAAATGAGAGAGAATGATAAAGAAGATGATGAACGAGGAAAAAGAATGTTTAATAAAAGAAGAAGGAATGGCAAAATCGCCATAAATTTTTTGTTTTGACAGAATATGGCCTGAAAATGGTATTGGGTGCAAAATATAAACTGGGCAAATAATTTGGGTGTAAATCATTAAAAAAATTGACGTAGGAGTAAATATAAAGTGGATTAAGCGTGGGTGTAATATATAATTCACTCTATTTATTACTTCCTTCATCCCATTTTTATTCTCCCCTCTTTTCCAAAATTTGAATATAAATATTAAAAATGGTCAATTCTAATGGAATATTAATGATAGATGAATCATCTCAACCAAAACATTAAGGGTGTGTTTGGATAACAAAAATGGAAGGAAATAGAGAGGAGGGGGAAAGAGGGAAGAGAAAGGGAGGTAAGGGAAAGAGAGGGTAAATGGGGTGTAAGTGTTTGAATACAATTTTCTTTCAAATTTTGCCTATTGTGAAGAGATTTTGATTTGTGGAGGGAAAATAAATCTCTCCGAATCTCTCTTCCTCCATTTCTTTCTACCCTTAGAGCATCTGTAACAATGGGGTTCCCCATATTTTATCTCTCCTTTTCTCATTCTTCCAGCTCATTTTCCACTAAGTTTATCTGCAACAATGAAATTCCCCAACAATACTAATAACACATAAATAATTTGGGAGCCTCCCCATATGCTCCAAGAGTTTATGTGTGCTTTTAGTTGAGAACCTTCCCTAAAACTAGAGGCATCCCAAATTATGGGGAGCCACCGCAACAATGAGGCTCTTTATTTGATGAAAGAGAAAGGATATGGGAAAGTTAAAATACACCTTTGCGGATGCTCTTATTTGCTATATCCAAACAAGAGATCTTATATCCCCTACTCTCTCTCCTTTATTTTCCCTCCAAACCCTTTAATCCAAACAGTGTGACCAAAGGTCGCGATTTCAAATCCTAAAAACCTTCAATAAATAAGTGGAACTTCAGCATATGGTATAGGAGAGTCTGTATACTAATCACTCTTCAAACCGATGTTTTTTTCCCTCTTATTGAAAGGATACAATAATGTTACTCCGTATATTATTACATTTTATTAAATTCAAATGTTTAATAAACCCCCAATATTACCCCTAAATAATTTAACTACCACCATCTTTATCCAATGATATTATTTCCATTCCCTTTAATTCAAATGATAGAGTAACAATTCACCATATTTCTTAAATTATTACAATAAAAGTGAAATGAAGGGAGTACATTTTATTAAATTCAAATGTTTAGTTAAAGGAGACCATATGAATTGAGTATATGGAAGATTATTAGAAATCACAGTAGCTAAATGATTGATCAATTGATCAAAGAATAACAAAGCATTATTATCAATCATTTTTTTCTCCTTTTTAAAATTTTTTGTGAGAAATATTTTAATCAAACTTAAACAAATAATTGAGACAAAAGAAATACCAAATTTCATATCCTTAATTATCCAGATCTTTCAATTCATTATTTTTGTTAGATTCATTATCATTATTTTTCTTCAGTAGTATCATAGGAGTTTTTTTTTTTTTTTTTTTTTTTTGACAGCAATATCATAGGAGTAATACAGTTATACATCTACGACGGCATGCTCGACGGCATTATTGTCAATCATTTATTAGTTATGCACTGACATTGCTGTATTTAGTTGTGTTCTTTATCACAAAAGTTCCCATAAATAAAATATGAATACTGAATATCACAATCCGTGAATTGCGGTAGAATAATAAGGTAAGAAGACTTTATGAACATAATGATTGATACACGCTCGCATACCTATAGGCTATACAAGTATATATAGTGCACTCCGTAACAACATCTTTGAGTCTTTGACGATGATCTCGTCAAGTTTTGGCAGAAGGGCAAGAATGTGTGTAGGCCAGCATCAATAAATAAACTTTATCTAAAAACGTACAAAGTGACATGAAATCCAGTTTAAAATTTAACTGGTTAGAGTTACAGTCGAAAACGTTAGCTTGAAATTGACCCAAAATTCGTTGAGCATAAGATATTGAAGATCTGACCTGACACGAAATGAGGGTTGGGCTCAATTCCAATATTGTCTTCGAGTTTCACTTATTTAGATCTAATTAAATTAGATAATATAATAACAAATAACAATAGTTATATAGGAGTATAAAGTTAAAAAATTATATATGTTTAAATACCTACTGAAATAACAAGTATACATATAGTGAAATAATAATCATGGTAAATCACTGGTCTATCGGCCATGTTAATTATGCTCGATATCGGTCGGATTGATATTGGGACTATGCTCGATATGATATTGATAGGACCTAACTCAAGCCAAGGCTAGATTGAAACTGCTTTAAGGGTTTATCGACCATGGTATATAGTTTATATGTTTATTTGAGGGTAATAATATAGGAACTAGGCGAATAAATAGAATACGTTATATATATACTCCATGCATGAATATAGTTTATATGTTTATTTGAGGGTAATAATATAGGAACTAGGCGAATGAATAGAATACGTAATACACCTACATAGTTTAAGATATAATGAAGACGACAACATAACAAGAGGGAATATTAATTAGATTATACATACTCGGTAGATGAATATGTGGTTGTTGATGGGTAGGGTTTGTATTGTAACAAAACATTAAGGGTTGACATGTATGTTGATAAATATATATTGGACTACTTCTTAAGAAATGGAAGATTAAGGAGGAATGAATCAAATAAAAAGGAATGTCTATTGTCTAGGATGGATCGGAGATGATGTTGAGCTATGCTAATAAGTCAAAGGAATTAGAAGCCATATTAAATGCATGTTGGGTAGAGAATGTTATCATTATTCTCATCATATGAATCTAATTCTCAATATTCTGTATGTTTATATATATATATATACAGAATAATAATGTTGATACCTATACCTATTACACCATAATAGAATCATTCAATTTAATTCGTACATGATTAGTCTTTTAATACTCCGTATTTAAATACACTTTGTTATATTCTCCTCAATATATACCTAACCAAAATCATGTGTATTATTTAGGAGTAGTATGTCATTAATTTTCAGTCAACAACTAAGTATTGAACTAACACGATTGTTATAATAAGGCAATATATATATATATATATATATATATATATATATATATATATATAGGGTTAAATTCAGTGATTAATTTTCTGGTCAAGAAGTAACAAAAGTGTAAGATTGACTCAACATCAAACCCTAAAAGTATATATGCATGGTCCATTGGCCTGGTTCCATGTCCGCAAGACATACATGCATGCATGTAAATTGACTACTCCGTATATATGTAATATCTACTTATGTAGTAGTGTTATACGGAGTATGTGTATTTCGAATCTTTGCCTACTACTTGTTTTATATGATTATTAATTAAGCAAAGAAAGAATAAAATGTTTGAGAAGTTAAATGTGGATAATTAATGAAAACAAGAGAATCAAATGAAGGCTTAAGGTGGTTTGATAATGTTGCGATCAAATAGATAGATAGAGTAAATAAATAGGTATGTAGATGGAGTTAATTAAGAAGGTACCTGTGAATGGGTGCCCAAACCAAGCTTGGTAGATACATACTTGATCACAATCCCAACCGTCATCCTTCCATCTCTGTACAGTACAGTACAGTTTTGTTTATTACCAATTCAATTAACACGTCAGCATTGCATCATCAAATTAAATTGGACTAAAACCTAAGTTAGTATGTATGTATAAACTCCGTATATATGTATGTATCTGTAGCTGCTGAATAGTAAACTTGGTATGCATACCCTAAATATTACAGTAATTAAATAAATAAATAAATATAATAAATAAAGGCGTAATTAGAATAAAAAAGAAAAAGGAAAGAGAAAAGAAAAATACTTAATCCTGAGAAAGCGTTTGGAGAGGTGAGGCAAAAAGGGTTGACCGGATCTGCAAGAAAGCAAAGTAATGAAGAAAAGAAAGAAATAAGAAGCAGGAAAAGATGGAGAAGGAAAAAGAAGGAATAACGTACGGGTGAAGTGAAGGTAGGAGGCAAAACCAAAGAGGAGAGGGATGATTATGATTATGATTATGATTATGATTGTGATTGTGATTATGTGGAGGGTGAATAAGTTTCAAGTGAGAGTGAGAGGGGCCAGGAGCGGATCTCATCATCATGAGGCGGCCACCTGGTGACGACCAAGGGTTATCATCAAATAAGCCCAACCCACCAGACAAGGACGGGGGAGGATGAGGATGAGGATGATGATGATAAGGGTAAGAATAAGGATAAGGATAAGGATGAGAAAAGAGTGGGATATTAGGTGGCGGAGGAGGAGGAGGAGGAGGAGGAGCATAGGAATCTCGGAGATTAAGGTCGAGCATCAAGGGTGTTGTTGTTGTTGGATCTGGGAGGGCTAATTGGAGCCAGTGGGTAGATGAGGATGATGATGTTGCTGGCGGCGTCGCCTCATCACTTGTACTACTATTATTATACCTTGATGATAATACACGATGACGCTCCTCCTCCTCCTCATTTTCATCATCGTCTTCATCCTCTACTTGATGATGATATTGTTGTTGTTGACTACTCTCCATATCATGATCAGATGCTACTAATAACATGCACTTTGCTTCCTCCTCACTATTACTGCTCCTTCCGCTACTGTAATGCCCCGACGTCTTATTATTATTATTATTATTATTATGGGAAACCACCATGCTCATAAGTCATGCATTTATGGATTCACCACTATCCTACCTTGGCCTCCTCATCAGATCATCCTCAACCTTGTTATCAACGCTTCTCTTTTAATTTTAGACTCCAACTCAATATATATTATGTGGATTATAATTTATAAGGGAGAGATTCAAGATTAATTAGACGAGACTTGACAGAAAGAGACACACTGACACCCCTTAATTTGCTTCTCCAAATATTCTCCCTTTTTTATTATTATTCTCTTCCTTTGTAAGCTTGTGGAGCCGAACCTCTTTACACTTATACAGTTATACTTCTACTTTGTCTCCTTCACCACTCACCACCCTACCTCCTCTTCCCCCCCTTTTTTTACTCAACACAACAACCCATTCCCTCCTTTTCCTTTGCTTTTCTTTCTTTAAATACTAAAAAATTTCATTACAAGGAAAAAAAAAAAAAAGGATATGGGTGCTACCCTTCCCCCAAATAATAATCCTAGATAAAAAATAAAGTGATAATCAAAATGAGGCCTAAATGTAAGCTATACTATTTACAATGGGTCCACATAAAATTACTATTAGACAAATCTAGGAATGATATTCAGATGTAAAGACGTTAAGTTGCTTGGCGACTATATGTAACGCCACAAATTCCATTTGAACGTAAGTAGAGTATGTAGGAAACTAGGAATTATCTAACCCCTCAATCCGATTCAATCTTTATTATCTTACCCCCGTCAAAAACCGAATTATTAGCACGAATGATAAAGACCACTTAGCGACAATTTAAGGTACGAGTCGTTCTACCACTCTTTTAATGTGTTCTTTATCTTTTTATTTCGGTACGTCTTTTTTGCGACGGATATATTTAGAAACGACAATGGATCCTAAACTTTACTCAGATATGCAAGACCCTACCCTAATGGCTAGGATATAAATTCTAGAATTTTAGACCCTTTGTATATGAATAGGATATGACCTGGTTCCAATTGTTTAAAAACGGATCTAGATCTAGATATACCCAAACAGCCCCATATCCTACCCTATACCCATTTTTATTAATAAAAATAAAAGAAAAAATGGTAGGATTTGAGATTGCTAGGAATAACTACTTTATTTCATTTTCCCCAACATATGTCACTGGGTCGCAACAAATTTGAACGCCATCATAATTAAAAAAAAAAAAAAAATGTTAGTTTCGTTTTAGAACCAAAATTTAAAGGGTATATATGTAATTTTATATACATTCTTATTTATTCAATTTAAAATTAACACTCTTTAAGTAAACTAAATTTTATCAATAATATTCTACATCAAACAATTTATTTAATATTAATCTAATTTACACTAAGTTATCTTCATCGATAATTATATTTTTCTTCATCTACCTCGTTTTACATCGCCCGAAAAAATGGGTCAAACTAGAATGCACACAAGTTTGACCGGCCATGACAAATCAATTTAGCCAATTTTTTTGTTAATGTGCTTCGTTAGTTGTTTAGTCTCACAAATTCACTATTTGATTCCTTCCTGGCTTCACAACCATGGCTTCACATCACCATGGCTACTGATAAAACCATAATAATTTCCTAATTCCCAATAAACAAACATTGTTATTATGAATTAAAGGAACATTAATTTTGCTTTTGCTTCTAATTAACAAAACAATATTAATATCTCGCAGCTATAGAGTTTCTAAACTACCCTTAGCTAGTTTTATACCCGTGCAAAATTGCACGGGATTAGATATTTAATTACTTGATGAAATGTTTAAATGTTAAAAATTAAAATTGCATATAATTATAAATTTGAAATATATTAAGTTGTTAAAATTACACTCATTCCTTGAGCATCGCGGGCCATCACGTCTTGGATCCCGTGTGGAGGGATGTGAAGCTCATGGTCACCAAAAGGAAATGTCAATGCCATCTTCGATAGTTTGTCCGCGTTGAAATTAGCTTCGCAATAGACATGTCGAATCAAATACTGTCCACCTTGAAGCAGTCGCTTACAATCCTTGATAAGAAGCCCGTAAAATAGATTATCTGTAATACTCCGTATTTATAGTCTTGGGGGTACTCTATCGAGTAGCCCTTACTCTGTCGAGTAAGGGCAAGTTGCGCAGATAAATAGTTTCTGACCTGTTGGGCACTCGATCGAGTAGTCAGGGGCACTCGATCGAGTAGAAATACTCGATCGAGTACCTTGGGTACTCGATCGAGTGTCCTTTATCGGGGAGTTTTCTCGGGTTTTGTTAATTACGCGATTAAGGTATATAAACATATTCGACATTGTTCTAAATCACTTTTTACAAAACCTAAAACCTGTTTAAGAGAGAAAGCAACTTGTCTTCTTCCTAATCGCGTTCTTGACAATTCCCGGAGTTCAGACGGTCGGTTTGCATCGTAGTTCGTGTCGTTGGATTCCTTGCGTCGAGGGTAAGCTTTTAATGTAATTTATATAATGATTTGTTAAGATTAGTGAAACCCTAATTTAGGAATTGGGGGTTTTTATGAATAGTAATTGAATAGTAGTATCTATGTGTTGTATGGTAGGAGGAGAGTTCATAGAAGAGGCGTTTTGAGACAAACAGTAGATACCGTCTGCGTGTTGTGCTTTCCGGGTAGGATTTCCTACTCGCATTAGTCCCATAATGGGATATTGGTGATGTCTTTGTAGTTAGTTGATTGATATGATGATTGTAATTGTGATTGTGATTGTGGTTGTGTTTGTTGATGGTTCTCGAGATGCGTTCTCGGGTGAGTGGGGTCACTTGCGGGAGTGATCTCACGCCCTAGTTTCGCCTATACATGGAACCCGCCACGAAAGGGGATGTGCACATTAATGGACAGGGTTATCGCTCGTACGATGAGCGGGGCTTAGGTGGGAACGGCTGCGGTCCCCCACTGGCAGGGCTGGTCCAGTGGACAGTCAGTGGTTGAGACGGTTGGTTGGTGTGTGTGTGTGTGTGACAGTTCAGCTGTCTGTTTGTCTTATTATCGTATCTATGTTGATTGTGTGATTAGTACTGACCCCGGTGTTGTTTTGTAAACCTGCGGTGATCCGTTCGGGGATGGTGAGCAGATATTGAACAGGTATAGAGATGATACTGGGATAGCTGGGATGGCCACGACATGACGATAGAGTCTTCCGCTGTAGTCTAGTTTTATTTACATTTCAGTTGAGCTCAGACAGTTTGGAATAATGTATTATACTTTCAGTTTGGTTTCGAGGATTGTATTCATTCATTAAACTATTATAATAAATGTTGTTTCTGTTTTGTCTATTTGATTATCATACCTCGGGCAACCGAGATGGTGATGTCTTCATACCTGAGTGGTCCTGGTAAGGCACTCGGAGTATGGGGGTGTTACAAATGGTATCAGAGCGACGATCCTGAAACCTGTAACCAATGAACTTAATGAACATAGAGAGAGTCAATTAAAAAGAACCCGGGGTAAAAGTTGTAGGAGCTAGTGCAAAGGCTTGGGAGACGTCCTAAAGTCGCAAGGGGTCGCCCTACAACTTTGAACCGGTCACGGGGGAAAGTGTTTGTCGAATGTATGTGTGCTTGTTTAACTTGTGCAACAAAGTGATGAAATGTGTTGATTGTTTGGTGTTGAAGTAGGAGGTTGAGCATGTGAAAGAAAAGTAGTGTATGGTTGGAATAACATGTTGAGTGTTTACAATGTGGCTTTCATAGCATGATGAATTGATTTTTGCTGATAAGTAGAATAAATGCGTAGCATATAATTTATGATATCATGCGGTTTTTATAAAGTTTAGCATGTTAGTATATGACGTAACATGCGGGTAGCCTTTACGTATTAGTGATACTTGATCGAGTGAGACTAACTCGATCGGGTGGGTTTCTGCGATTTTGAGTCCGTAATCGCGTTTTTAGGGCACTCGATCGAGTAGCTAGGGGTACTCGATCGAGTAGAAATCACTCGATCGAGTAGCCTAGATACTCGATCGAGTGGGTTAGAGATCGAAAGGTCTGTTTGGTTCTAGAGTTTGGGTACTCGATCGAGTACATAGGGGCACTCGATCGAGTAGCCCGTTACTCGATCGAGTGGGTTTGGATACTCGATCGAGTAGGTCCTATGCAGCGCGTTATCGTGTTTTGAGGTTTAGTACGCGTGTTTATGTTTATCCCTTTCTTCTATAGCTTCAAGATGCCGCCCAAGAGAAATGCTTTGTACGCGAGAGCTGAGGTTATGACTACGGATGACATCGTTAAGATGTTGGAACACCAGGACGCTCTTACAGAGACCCTGAAGAGAGTGAATGAGGACAAGGATAAGAGTAAGGAGAAGGAGGTTGATCATGCTAAAGTCAGCCTCTATATTGCGAGGTTTAACCCGAAGGAGTACAAGGGAGTTGAGGAGCCTAACCATCTTGATAGTTGGCTGAGGGAGATGGAGAATATACTAGATTTAGTTCGTTTGTCCCGATGAGATGAGAGTGGATCAGGCTGCATTTTATCCGAGGGAGGCAGGTGGCAAGTGGTGGGATTCGGTGAAGGTGAGTGCTAAGGAGTTGTATACCAACCAAGGGTTACTGCTATACCTTGGGAGGAGTTTCGTAGGGGGGCGTGAGGAAGGAGTTTGTCTTAGGAACATGTGAGGAGTAAATTGAGGGAGGAGTTTGATAAGTTTAAGATGACTACTGAGATGTCTGTGGCTGAGTACTACAGGCAGTTCAATGAGAAATCTAGATATGCTGAGGACATGGGTTTGAGTGATGAGAATCTGGCTTTGAGGTTTGAGAGCGGGCTAACCACGAAAATTATGGATAAGTTACCCGTGGGAGTCCTTACTGATGTAAAGGAAGCGTATGAGAGGGCTGGGAGAGCTGAGAGACTAGTGGAGATGGCGCAGGAGAGGTCGGGTGGTGAGAAGAGGAAATCGGAGAGCGAGGGTGGTGGCCAATCTAATTACAAGAGAGGCAACCACAATCAGTCTAAGGGGTTTTCTTCTGGATCAGGATTTAGTGATGGGGCTTCCTTTGGGCGGGCCGAGGGAGTGTGAGTAACAGTGGGAGTGACTGCTTTGGATGTGGTGGCGTAGGCCACAAGAGACATGAGTGCACGAGTGCACCGGATCTTTCGAGACCTCGCACAGAGCTTCGCGAGCAACAGACCAGCTGGATCATGGCCAAACCGGGGAGGTCAGAGCTACCAGAGTGGAGGCAACCGCAACGGCGGTAATTCATATCAGAAGACACCGATGAACAACAACAACAATCAAGGGTCGGGTGCTAAGCCGACCGCATCGCCTAGTCTTGTCCGGGGAGGTGGGCGGAAGACCGATGTGGCAAGTTATTCATGATGGACAAGAAGGGTGAGGAAGATGCGCATGTCATCACCCCCGAAATTCCTTGTTAATGGTATTCCTACGTTTGTTTTGTTTGATTCGGGGGCTTCTCAGTCGTTTGTGTCTTCGAGTCATGTAAAACAATTGGGTTTGAGAGTATATGAGTCTGTTAATGAGCAAGTTTTCATACCGTCGGGTGAGTCTGTACCATGTGGGAGGTTGTTTAGAGATGTATCCTTGATAGTTGGGCAAGTTGATTTCCTGTAGACTTGCTAGAGTTTCCTTTTAACGGCTTTGAGATGATAGTTGGGATGGATTGGTTAGGAAAGTATAAAGCTAAGATAGACTGTCATCAAAAGAAAGTGTCCTTGAGAGGTCCTAAAGGTGTTAGTGTGTCTTACCGGGGGTTTCTAGTCAAACCCAAAGTTAAGTTGATTGCAATTGTCACCTTGAAGTCTTATCTGAGGAAGGGATGCCCTTTGATCTTATGCCATGTGAGAGATGACCGGATAGAGAGTCCGACGGTTGATGAGATACCGGTGGTGGGAGAGTTTGCGAGATGTCTTTCCGGAGGAGATTCCTGGTTGCCACCGAAGAGGAGATAGATTTCACCGTTGAATTAAAGCCGGGGACGGGGCCAATCTCTAAGGCACCGTATCGTATGGGTCCTAAGGAGATGGAGGAGCTTAGGAAGCGGTTGGATGATCGATAGAGAAGGGATACATTAGACCAAGTGTATCGCCGTGGGGAGCACCAGTTCTATTTGTGAAGAAGAAAGATGGAACTTTGAGGTTATGCATAGATTACAGAGAGTTGAACCGAGTGACGATAAAGAATAAGTACCCTTTGCCAAGGATAGATGACCTGTTTGATCAGTTGAGTGGTGCAACGGTCTTTTCTAAGATCGATTTGAGGTCGGGGTACCATCAGGTGAAGATTAGAGATGTGGACATACCGAAGACAGCTTTCACGTCGAGGTATGGCCATTATGAGTATGTGGTGATGCCATTTGGGTTGTCTAATGCGCCGGCAGTGTTTATGGATTTGATGAATAGGATCTTTAGACAGTTCTTGGATCAGTTTGTAGTGGTGTTTATTGATGATATCTTAGTCTATTCTAAGACTAAGGAGGAGCATGAGGAGCATTTGAGGATCGTGTTGCAGACATTGAGGGAGCATGAGTTGTATGCTAAGCTGTCCAAGTGTGAGTTCTGGTTAGAGAAAGTGGCTTTTCTGGGGCATGTGATATCTAAAGATGGGGTAGCTGTAGATCCGGCGAAGATTGAGGCAGTGACAAAGTGGGAAGCACCAAAGAATGTTCTTTGAGGTTAGGAGTTTCTTGGGTTTAGCTGGATACTACGGACGGTTCGTGAAAGATTTCTCCAAGATAGCTAGACCGATGACAGCGTTGATGAGGAAAGAGAACAGTTTTCGTTGGGATGAGAGTTGTGAGACGGCGTTCCAAACATTAAAGGAGCGTCGACCACGCTCCTGTCTTAGCATTGCCTGAAGGGAGCGAGAATTTTGAGGTTTATACCGATGCTTGAAGAATGGGTTAGGTTGTGTTTGATGCGAGAATGGTAAGGTGATTGCCTATGCTTCTAGACAGTTGAAGCCTTATGAGGAGAATTACCCTACTCATGATCCGGAGTTGGGTGCGGTGGTGTTTGCTCTCAAGATTTGGAGACATTACCTTTATGGGGCGACCTTTAAGGTATTTTTCGATCACAAGAGTCTCAAGTACATCTTCACTCAAAAGGAGTTGAACATGAGACAGAGGAGGTGGATGGAGTTGATTGGCGATTATGACATGGAAATCATCTACCATGAAGGGAAGGCCAATGTTGTTGCTGATGCTTTGAGTAGGAAGAGTGTACATTCCTTGTGTACAGCTCTATCTTTGATGAGGTTGAGGGATGAGGTAGCGAGCTTTGGGATTCATATGATGCGAAAAGGAGATGCCATGGGTGATATGACAAAGACATATGGAGTTTTATGATGACATTCGAGGTAAACAGACTTTGGATCCTAAGATAGTTGAGTGGAGAGCGGGAGTAGAGAAAGGGACAGTGTCCCGGTTTTCCATTCATACAGATGGTAGTTTGAGGTTTGATGGTAGGTGGTGTGTTCCTAATGATGAGGAATTGAAAAAGACAATCATGACAGAGGCGCATTGCACACCATATTCATTCATCCGGTGGAGACAAGTTATACAAAGATTTGAAGAAAACGTTTTGGTGGCACTGGGATGAAGAAAGAGACAGTGAGTTTGTGTCCGTTGTTTGACATGCCCGAGAGTTAAAGGGGAACAGAGAAGACCACAAGGTAAGATTCAGTCTTTGGAGGTGCCTGAGTGGAAGTGGGAATCCATTTCCATGGATTTTATTGTGGGTTTGCCAAAGAGTCAGCAAGGTAACAACATGATTTGGGTGATAGTGGATCGCTTGACCAAGTCAGCTCACTTTGTTCCAATGAAAGATACATGGACTAAGGCACAATTGGCTATGGCCTATCGAAAGAACGTGCTTAAGTTGCATGGAGTCCCTAAGGACATAGTGTCGACGAGATGCGAGGTTTATATCGAGGTTTTGGAAGGAGTTGCGGGAATCATTGGGAACGGCTTTGAAGATGAGTACTGACATTTCATCCTGCGACGGATGGGCGATCGAGAGAACAATCAAGACTCTTGAGGATATGTTGCGAGCTTGTGTGATGGATTTTGGTGGTAGGCCGGGAGCGGAGGTTGGACTTGATAGAGTTTTCTTACAACAACAACTATCACACTAGTATTGGTATGGCACCGTTTGAGGCTTTGTATGGGAGGAGATGTAGGAGTCCAATCTGGGGACGATAGTCTTTGAGGCGATGGCTTTAGGACCAGAGATGGTGCATGAGATGGTTGAACAGTTAAGATGATCGGGGAAAGGATGAGAGCGGCTCGGGATCGACAAAAGAGTTATGCGAGATCTACATCGGGATATAGAGTTTCAGGTTGGGGATAAGGTTCTTCTGAAAGTGTCTCCTATGCGCGGAGTTATGAGATTTGGGAAGAAAGGCAAGTAAGTCGAAGTTTATAGGGCCGTATGAGATCTTAGAGCGAGTTGGAGAGGTTGCTTATCGTTTGGCTTTACCTACCTTTGGAGAGAGTGCATAATGTGTTTCATATATCGCATTGCGGAAGTATGTGAGTGACCCGTCACATGTGTTAGAGGCGGAGAGAGTCCGGAGCTAGATGAGTTCCTATCATATCTTGAGGTACCCAAGCAGATCCTAGACCGAAAAGTTAGAAAGACTAGGAGTGGTGAGACGGTTTTGCTTAAGATCCTGTGGTCTAACCACGAGACCGAGGAAGCTACATGGGAGGCCGAGGACATCATGAAAGAGCGTTACCCTTTCCTTTTTGAGGTATGTATGGTTACGGGGACGTAACCTTGTTTCTTTTAGGGGGTAGGAGATGATCGCGAGAGTTTTTAAGAGTTTTATACACCTTTTATATGTTGCGTCGGGATGTTTGCCTTGGGTTTGTATCATGTTTTGTTTGGCTTTTGAGTCGGGAAGGTTGAGGGAGTACCTTTGTTTTTGTAGTGGTTTGAACTTCGGGGACGAAGTTCTTTTTAAGGAGGGAAGACTGTAATACTCCGTATTTATAGTCTTGGGGGTACTCTATCGAGTAGCCCTTACTCTGTCGAGTAAGGGCAAGTTCGCAGATAAATAGTTTCGACTGTTGGGCACTCGATCGAGTAGCCGGGACACTCGATCGAGTAGGGGGGTACTCGATCGAGTACCTTGGGTACTCGATCGAGTGTCCGGTTTATCGGGGGAGTTTTCTCGGGTTTTGTTAATTACGCGATTAAGGTATATAAACATATTCGACATTGTTCTAAATCACTTTTTACAAAACCTAAAAACTGTTTAAGAGAGAAAGCAACTTGTCTTCTTCCTAATCGCGTTCTTGACAATTCCCGGAGTTCGGACGGTCGGTTTGCATCGTAGTTCGTGTCGTTGGATTCCTTGCGTCGAGGGTAAGCTTTTAATGTAATTTATATAATGATTTGTTAAGATTAGTGAAACCCTAATTTAGGAATTTGGGGTTTTTATGAATAGTAATTGAATAGTAGTATCTATGTGTTGTATGGTAGGAGGAGAGTTCATAGAAGAGGCGTTTTGAGACAAATTTGTAGATACCGTCTGCGTGTTGTGCTTTCCAGGTAGGATTTCCTACTCGGTATTAGTCCCATAATGGGATATTGGTGATGTCTTTGTAGTTAGTTGATTGATATGATGATTGTAATTGTGATTGTGATTGTGGTTGTGTTTGTTGATGGTTCTCGAGATGCGTTCTCGGTTGAGTGGGGTCACTTGCGGGAGTGATCTCACGCCCTAGTTTCGCCCTTCGTGGAACCCGCCACGAAAGGGGATGTGCACATTAATGGACGGGGTTATCGCTCGTACGATGAGCGGGGCTTAGGTGGGAACGGTGCGGTCCCCCATCGGCGGGCTGGTCCAAAGGACGATCGATGGTTGAGACGGTTGGTTGGTGTGTGTGTGTGTGTGTGTGATTCGGTTCAAATTGTCTGTTTGTCTTATTATCGTATCTATGTTGATTGTGTGATTAGTCGACCGGTGTTGTTTTGTAAACTGCGGTGATCCGTTCGGGGATGGTGAGCGAGATATTGAACAGTATAGAGATGATAATCTTAAGGGATAGGCTGGGATGGCCACGACATGACGATAGAGTCTTCCGCTAGTCTAGTTTTATTTACATTTCGATTGAGCTCGACGATTTGGAATAATGTATTATACTTTCGATTTGGTTTCGAGGATTGTATTCATTCATTAAACTATTATAATAAATGTTGTTTCTGTTTTGTCTATTTGATTATCATACCTCGGGCAACCGAGATGGTGATGTCTTCATACCTGAGTGGTCCTGGTAAGGCACTCGGAGTATGGGGGTGTTACATTATCAATCGTCCCACATTAAATTTATTGATGAGGTTTACTATCACTTGTGAGTCGGACTCAATTATAAATTGTACCAAGTCCATCTCGCGTGCCAAATTCAAACCAAACCACACCCTACGCAACTCAGCTAGTATCACTATAAAATGTCCAAGAGTTAACACAAAGCCAAATATCCAATTTCCGCTACGCGAAATATTCGGCCTGCACCCAGTGGACCAGGATTACCTTTAGAGCATCCGTCAACATTCAATTTAATGGCATCTCCATGTGGAGGTTCCCATTTAATCTTCTTTTGTATCATGTTCCTCACTTCCTCTCCATATATACCTGACCATATTGAACCCACGCTTTGACAACATCTCTTGCTTGTGAAATCACGAAACCCCGCACATCAAAAATAAGGACGAGTATTGGCTGACTAGGAAATCGCGTTATAACGCCACTTCCATAACCACCATCATGTTATTACAAAAATAATATTCCGCGATATACCCTAAACTTTAACATCAGTTAGTACTAAGTTATTATACTTCCAAGCATGAAGAGTTCTGGCATAAAATACGGTGAGTTTATCCCCAAATAGAAGTAGCCTGGGAGCATTCCATCAGCACTGGTGCAAAAATAATGTTGTGTTTAATTACGTAAATTATGTATTTTATTGTGAGGCCATTCATTCAAAATTACTAATTTTGCATCAAGGATTAATGGTTCAGTTATTGAATTTTTCAAGTTTATCCTTCAAGTCATATATACCGCGCCGGAAAATTATTGTGCCCCTTTAAAGAAAAATCATGTGTCCGCCACTGTTTGGGTCTTGTTATAGGACGCTACCCATTGTCATTCTTAGATATATCCGTCAGAAGTTTGTGACGAGTTAAATATCATTCTTATAGTTAGATAAGACAGAAATCAAAATGCCTAGGTAATAGGGAGTCACAAATAACTTGTGTTTATCTACGCATGTGAGTTTTATTGACCCGTAGCCAGGGGCGATGTAGCAAAAGGGTAACCATTGCAACCCCAAGTCCCCATCCCAAAAAAATTAGTTACATTGATTAATTTTCGCTACCTCAACAAATTTGAAATATTTATTTAAACGATAAGTAAATAATATGTATTGAATGAGGCAGAAAGTTGTTTGTGTCTTAGTGATGAGGATAGTGTGGATTTAACCCTGGACACTAGAGTTCGAACCCTACTAACTTAACATATTTGCTCCCTTGCTAGTGAGCTTCTATATTATAGTGCTAATTAATCAAATATATATTTTAGTATTTTTTTAAAAATGTTCAAAGATTACAATATTTAGACATCCAATGTTAATACTGATACGAAGTGATCACTTATGTTGGTTAAATAAGTCGGAGAAGTAGATAGCAAGACATGTCGACAAATTTTAAAAAGTTGGACTTTTGTTGAATTATATAAAAACTAAGTTAAAAAATTATAAAGCGATACTCGAAGTTACCCCAACTTTAAAATCCCAACTTTAAAATCCTAGCGTCATCCCCCGCCCGTAGCGTTACAAATGAGAATTTGTGTTTAATTTCCGGGGTTGGGAAAACAGGGATCTTACTATGTAATACTCCATCTTATTCTCTAACATCTTCCACATTTCCTAAAACGACAAATTCACTAAGATCTTTCACTTTCCTTATTAGTCCATAATTTGTAATTCTTAAGACTTGTGATCCTACATTTACTCTTTTACTTTTCATTTTCTACCATTTTTCACCACAAAGATCATTCCTCATAAAAACTCCTCAAAAACTAACGTGGAATATTATAGTGAATAGGAGGAAGTAAAAAAAAAAAAAAAAAAAAAAAAAAAAAAAAAAGCTGACGCAAAATAAATAAAAAAAACAGAGTATTGAAAATGTAAAGAAGCGAGACATGAGACAATGCATGAGCATGCGGAAGTAATGAGTAGGAATGTCAGGCCATGCATGTGAGTGGAGATGTGGGATATAACAAGTAACAAGTTGAATTGATTAATTAAATAAATAAAATTAGTTGGTAGTTTAATGATTAGTGTGTAATGTGTTGCCGTGTTGGAGTAAGCGTGTCAAAGCCCAGATGCTTATTTAGAGGATGCACAGGGCGTGTGCCGGGAATTTGTCAGCTTTTGTTTTGTTACCAGTCCAGGGATTAATCTTAATTAATTAGTTTAGAGTTTATTAATTAAACGAGACAATCAGTAGACGCTCAATTATTCTTTTTCTGGCTCAGAATTCATAGCTACCTCCTTAACCCTTTCTTTATTAATTAACCCTATATTCTACAAACCCCAATGCATTATTCATGTGCTTATTAACTAAACCCCTAAATTATACTTATGAAATCACTAGTACCCTCAGTGTTGCTATCAGTGTTACGTTACCGGAAATGAAAAGTTCTTCCTTTTAGCATAAAATGTTTTACAGAAAGGCGTGATCATAACAACATGTATTGCACTTTGTCATTTGTAATACACCTCTTTATAGGTTGTCCAGTCTATTAAACCCGGCCCATTTCACCTACTAAATAAGTGGGTACACACAAGATATTTTAAGAAAATTACAAAGAACCGGACTATAAAGAAAATTATGTATTTTGTTTATGGAGACTTATTATAGAAATAGAGGCCAGTATACTACTATTGCAACCTTGTTGCATGCAATAGTACACACATAAATAAAAGCGACCCATATTTCCGCTCTATATTGGCCAAATCAAATTCCACTATAAGTAGGAAAATTATGGACCTAAAATAAAATGTACGGAGTAAACAAGTAAAAAAAAGGTAGGGTGAATAAATTGAATAGGGCGTTAATTGGGTAAGCTGATAATGGTAGTCCTATAAGTGGGCACACGTAACGAGGAAGCTAAGAAGGGAGTGCCGGAGGAGGGAGTCCAAAACCCACGTTGCTCACATCCATGCAGAAAGCAGAATATGCAGGGCGTCGAATTTTATGATCACTCTCTCTTTCTTTGGCTTTTAAATTAGGGACTAGAATAGATAGGTACTTTTTATAATATACATTTCCCGTTCAACTTCACTCTACCACTTTACTTTATCACGTTTATCAACACGTATTTTACGCGGTAAACATCGTTAGTTACGTATTTGCAAAAATTATAAAATTAGATATTTTTAATGTACTCGTAAAGACGAATTAAACAAGATCTCACATGAATATATTTTCAATTATGTATTAAAAGAAAATGGAAATTGAATGTGTATTTGTGAATAATATAGAAAATTGAAAGTGGTAAAGTGAAGTTGAATGGAGGAAGTATCAGTCAGTATTGCTTATAACCGTTATAGGTTACAATGAAGGGATGGGATTTATGGGAAATATTATCACCCTCAAAAAGTTGTTAATTTGAATGAATTTATATTCAATGTAAATTATTCTTATTTTATAAGGGTTATATAAAAAAAATCTGTGATTATAATTTATACCTTGCTGACTTCGGACTTCTCCTCTCCTGCCCTATTGTGTGAGCAATTGGTCTCCCTTGTAATGGGTTACCATTTGTGGCGGATACTTTGTGAGTTAAAATGGTAACAAAATGGGTTAGTGGAGAAAGGGGACCACATGAATAGTATTGCAGAGAGAGAAAAAGTGGGTACTTTGTGAGGTAAAATGGTATCCGTCTCCGTCACTCAAGAGTGACGGATATGTGCCGTCACAAATGAGATTTTGTGTTGTGTGAGTTTGTGGTTGTGAGACCCACTTAACGCATGGCTATTTCACGTTGTTTTGTCCTTTTACTGTTCCTCCATTTCTTGTTTAATTTCCTTTTTATATTCCACTATTTTTCAAGACTAAGAGTCTAAGACCATGCCCGAGCAAGGTCACCAACTGGGTCGTGACCTTGTTGGGTCATGCTAATGACGGTAATTAAGGAGTATTAATGTTATAATTTGGTGACCTTGAATAACTCAGGGTCAATTGGTGACCTTGAGTTGAGTTGGTGACCTTGTTGGTGACCCGGTAGGTGGCACTCTTCTATTGGATGGAAACAAAAAAAAGTACAACCGTCAAAACAAAGGGAAGGTGACCTTTGGTTGAGTACGGTGATCCGGTAGGTGGCAGTCTCTCATTGGCTGGTAAGTGGAAAATAATTGGGTTGCTGACCTAGGTCGTGACCTTCTGCTTGGAAGGATAAAAGTGGATCAAGATAATTAAGGTGTGATTAAGAAGAAAAATATTGGTGACCCGATTATCTCGACCTTCTGCTTGAGAATGGTCTAAGACTCTTCACAAGTTCTATCCTAATTTATTATTCTCTTTCTTTTTAAGATTTGTCCCTAAAAATATGTAGAAATTGTACAAGATTAACTTAAATTAATATTGATAATAAAACAACTATTTATACAAAACTTAGGAATGCAAGCTTATGAAAACCTAGATACAATTAATATTGTAGATGAGATACAATCGAGATCGAGAATACAAAGATATAGGTCATGTTTGGCAAACAATGATTAATTTCAACATAAGCAGGTTGTAAAATTAGATTATAAATATAGCAGATTTTATCAGATTGTTTGACTAGCGTATTATAATTAATAGACTGGTCAAACATGCTAAAATCCTTGGCATATATGCTGTTTTACGTTTTTTTTAATAGATTTGTGTCGGTAGACTATCAAAATATATAGCATAATTTTTTTTAGTTGTAGCATGTATCGCATAATAATTCAATTTAAAAAAATGAGTTTTTCTAATGTGTGCCCAAATAGCATATGTTAAGACTTAAGAAGCTAAATAGAGAAGGTTTTGCAAGAATATCTCATATAATTACCATACTTAGAGAATTATTCTTGCAAAACCTTCTCTTTTTAGCCACTTAACATGTGCCCTTTAGGCCACATTAGAAAAATCCAAAATGAAATTTATGTTTATAGTTTTAACTTCACCCAAGATTAAACGCTAGTTTCCCTAATTTAGGCTATATTTGGTAAAACTAACTGAAGAGGTAGCTGAAAACTGAAAAGCTAACTGAAACCTGATAAGGTAACTGAAAATTAAGAGCTGATAAGGTAACTGATTATATGAAAAAAGTGTTTGGCAAATTAACTAAAAAGGTAGCTTATTTTGATGACATTACCAAAAAGGATATAATAATTATTTAATATTAAGATTGAAGGGGTAAAAAGAGAAAATAAATTAGGATCAGGTACCTGAAATCTCAAATGCTACCCTAGGTAGCGTTTTATTTCAGGTAGCTTATTTGGACAAATAAGCTACTTGTCAAACACTTGCAAAAATATAAGCTATCTAAAATTTTGGTCAAATAAGCTACTTTAACCAAATAAGATGCCTGAAATACTCTACCAAACAAAGCCTTAAATTATCTTCCTATATCATCTCAAAATAATCATTCATTTTCTTTTCTAGTACAGTCTTATGTTTTTTGGGTAAACTTTGTCGTATTTCTCTATACTTTTTATTATTTCCATGTACAAGACAGTGAGAATAATTTTGAGATAGAGGGAGTAGATTATGTCAAGGAATGACTTGTTACAAGATTATAGGGGCAGTGCTTGAGAATATAAATTGTGGCCTTGTGGGCTACCAGTAGTTTGGTCATGTAGTAAATGGTGACGTTTTGATAAGTTGTGTACTTGTGTGGGTGTTATTAAACTTTGGGGTTTAGCTTTTGGTCAACTACTCAACTAACTTACCTAGCTAAGAGCCCAGGATATTCCCAGGACATGTTTGGTTTATCATGGAAAATTAAAGTTTTTAGAGAATTAAATTCATACGAATTTGTAGTTAATGTGAACTGGAAAATTGTTGTTTGGTTGGTTGGATTTAAGAACTTGAATTTATGTTGGGATTTCAACCTACCAATGGGATTGAATAAGTGAGTTCCTATATTATGTAAGAATTGAATTTCTACGGAATGTTTCAACCATAAATTTAGAAAGCAACCAAACAAGCAATTTCAGCCGTTCGGGAGGTCGTACCGGACCCGGTTTCTTTTTCTCCCTGTTTTTCAATCACGCGTCCTATCTCATTTCAGAAGTTAACCTGTTCGATTTCAGCCTCAAATAACTAGTTTTAACGCATTTTTCACGATAATCCGAGTTTCTTCTGCACGGCGAATCTTTGGTTTTCGCACACCGCACCCTCAAATGTCTTCCGTTGGTGCTCAAATTTTGTGTGGCCGCTTTATCTGACCCCAGAAACATCCTATGCGATTTCCGGAGAATTTTGTTCCAGGACCCTGGAATCCCGAAAAACCGTGTATTATACACTTCAATTTCAGCCGTTCGGGAGGTCGTCTTAGGACCCGGTTTCTTTTTCTCCCTGTTTTTCAATCACGCGTCCTAGCTCATTTCAGGAGTTAACCTGTTCGACCTCAAATAACGAGTTTTAACGCATTTTTCACGATAATCAAGAGTTTCTTCGGAAATGTTTGGTTTACGCACACCGCACTCCCCAAATGTCTTCCGTTGGTGCTTAAATTTTGTGTGGCCGCTTTATCTGACCCCAGGAACATCCTTTGCAATTTCCGGAGAATTTTGTTCCGTGACCCCAGAATCCCGAAAAACCGTGTATTATACACTTCAATTTCAGTCGTTCGGGAGGTCGACTGACCGGTTTCTTTTTCTCCTGTTTTTCAATCACACGCCTAGCTCATTTCGAGTTAACTTTGTTCGATTTCACCTACAAAAACGAGTTTTAACGCATTTTTCACGATAATCCGAGTTTCGGCGAATGTTGGTTTCTGGCACACCGGCACCCCCAAATGTCTTCCGTTGGTGCTCAAATTTTGCGTGGCCGCTTTATCTGACCCCAGGAACATCCTATGCGATTTCCGAAGAATTTTGTTCGGGGACCCCGGAATCCTGAAAAACCGTGTATTATACACTTCAATTTCAGCCGTTCGGGAGGTCGTACCGGACCCGGTTTCCTTTTCTCCCTGTTTTTCAATCACGCGCCTAGCTAATTTCAAGAGTTAACCTGTTCGATTTCAGCCTCAAATAACGAGTTTTAACGCATTTTTCACGATAATCCGAGTTTCGGCGAATCCTGGTTTCTGGTACACCGGCACCCCCAAATGTCTTCCGTTGGTGCTCAAATTTTGCGTGGACGCTTTATCTGACCCCAGGAACATCCTATGCGATTTCCGGAGAATTTTTTTCCGGGACCCCGGAATCTCGAAAAACCGTGTATTATACACTTCAATTTCAGCCGTTCGGGAAGTCGTACCGGACCCGGTTTCTTTTTCTCCCTGTTTTTCAATCACACGCCCTAGCTCATTTCAGGAGTTAACCTGTTCGATTTCAGCCTCAAATAACGAGTTTTAACGCATTTTTCACGATAATCCGAGTTTCGGTGAACGCTGGTTTCTGGCACACCGGCACCCCCAAATGTCTTCCGTTGGTGCTCAAATTTTGCGTGACCGCTTTATCTGACCCCAGGAACATCCTATGCGATTTCCGGAGAATTTTGTTCCGGGACCTCGAAATCCCGAAAAACCGTGTATTATACACTTCAATTTCAGCCGTTCGGGAGGTCGTACCGGACCCGGTTTCTTTTTCTCCCTGTTTTTCAATCACGCGTCCTAGCTCATTTCAGGAGTTAACCTGTTCGATTTCAGCCTCAAATAACGAGTTTTAACGCATTTTCACGATAATCCGAGTTTCGGCGAATGTTGGTTTCTGGCACACCGGCACCCCCAAATGTCTTCCGTTGGTGCTCAAATTTTGCGTGGCCGCTTTATCTGACCCCAGGAACATCCTATGCGATTTCCGGAGAATTTTGTTCGGGGACCCTGGAATCCCAAAAAACCGTGTATTATACACTTCAATTTCAAATGCCGTTCGGGAGGTCGTACGGACCCGGTTTTTCTCCCTGTTTTTCAATCACGCGTCCTAGCTCATTTCAGGAGTTAACCTGTTCGATTTCAGCCTCAAATAACGAGTTTTAACGCATTTTTCACGATAATCCGAGTTTCGGCGAATGTTGGTTTCTGGCACACCGGCACCCCCAAATGTCTTCCGTTGGTGCTCAAATTTTGCGTGGCCGCTTTATCTGACTCCATGAACATCCTATGCGATTTCCGGAGAATTTTGTTCGGGACCCCGGAATCTGAAAACCGTGTATTATACACTTCAATTTCACCGTTCGGGAGGTCGTCTGGACCCGGTTGCTTTTTCTCACCGTGTTTCAATCACGCGTCCTAGCTCATTTCAGGAGTTAACCTGTTCGATTTCGGCCTCAAATAACGAGTTTTAACGCATTTTCACGATAATCCGAGTTTCGGCGAATTCTGTTTCGCACACCGGCACCCCCAAATGTCTTCCGTTGGTGCTCAAATTTTGCGTGGCCGCTTTATCTGACCCCAGGAACATTCTATGCGATTTCCGGAGAATTTTGTTCCAGGACCCCGGAATCCCGAAAAACCGTGTATTATACACTTCAATTTCAGCCGTTCGGGAGGTCGTACCGGACCCGATTTCTTTTTCTCCCTGTTTTTCAATCACGCGTCCTAGCTCATTTCAGGAGTTAACCTGTTCGATTTCAGCCTCAAATAACGAGTTTTAACGCATTTTTCACGATAATCCGAGTTTCGGCGAATCTTTGGTTTCACACACCGCATCCCCAAATGTCTTTCGTTGGTGCTCAAATTTTGCGTGGACGCTTTATCGACCTCGGGAACATCCTATGCGATTTCCGGAGAATTTTGTTCCGGGACCCCGAATTTCAAAAACCGTGTATTATACACTTCAATTTCAAATTGTTCGGGAGGTCGTACTGACCCGGTTTCTTTTTCTCCCTGTTTTTCAATCACACGCCTAGCTCATTTCAGGAGTTAACCTGTTCGATTTCAGCCTCAAATAACGAGTTTTAACGCATTTTCACGATAATCCGAGTTTCGGCGAATGCTGGTTTCTGGCACACCGGCACCCCAAATGTCTTCCGTTGGTGCTCAAATTTTGCGTGGCCGCTTTATCTGACCCCAGGAACATCCTATGCGATTTCCGGAGAATTTTGTTCGGGACCCCGAATCTGAAAAACCGTGTATTATACACTTCAATTTCACCGTTCGGGAGGTCGTAATCGGACCCGGTTTTCTTTTTCTCACCGTGTTTTCAATCACGCGCCTAGCTCATTTCAGAGTTAACCTGTTCGATTTCAGCCTCAAATAACGAGTTTTAACGCATTTTTCACGATAATCCGAGTTTCGGCGAATTCTGGTTTCTGCAAACACCGGCACCCCAAAATGTCTTCCGTTGGTGCTCAAATTTTGCGTGGCCGCTTTATCTGACCCCAGGAACATTCTATGCGATTTCCGGAGAATTTTGTTCCGGGACCCCGGAATCCCGAAAAACCGTGTATTATACACTTCAATTTCAGCCGTTCGGGAGGTCGTACTGGACCCGATTTCTTTTTCTCCCTGTTTTTCAATCACGCGCCTAGCTCATTTCAAGAGTTAACCTGTTCGATTTCAGCCTCAAATAACGAGTTTTAACGCATTTTCACGATAATCCGAGTTTCGCCGAATGCTTTGGTTTTCGTACACCTAAGACCCCCAAATGTCTTTCGTTGGTGCTCAAATTTTGTGTGGACGCTTTATCTGACCTCAGGAACATCCTATGCGATTTCCGGAGAATTTTGTTCCGGGACCCCGGAATATCGAAAAACCGTGTATTATACACTTCAATTTCAGCCGTTCGGGAGGTCGTACCGGACCCGGTTTCTTTTTCTCACTGTTTTTCAATCACGCGCCCTAGCTTATTTCAGGAGTTAACTGTTCGATTTCAGCCTCAAATAACGAGTTTTAACGCATTTTTCACGATAATCCGAGTTTCTTCGGCGAATGCTTGTTTCTGGCACACCGGCACTCCCCAAATGTCTTCCGTTGGTGCTTAAATTTTGTGTGGCCGCTTTATCTGACCCCATGAACATCCTATGCGATTTCCGGAGAATTTTGTTCCGGGACCCCGGAATCCCGAAAAACCGTGTATTATACACTTCAATTTCAGCCGTTCGGGAGGTCGTACCGGACCCGGTTGCTTTTTCTCACTGTGTTTCAATCACGCGCCCTAGCTCATTTCAGGAGTTAACCTGTTCGATTTCAGCCTCAAATAACGAGTTTTAACGCATTTTTCACGATAATCCGAGTTTCGGCGAATTTTGGTTTATGGCACACCGGCACCCCAAAATGTCTTCCGTTGGTGCTCAAATTTTGCGTGGCCGCTTTATCTGACCCCAGGAACATTCTATTCGATTTCCGGAGAATTTTTTTCCGGGACCCCGAAATCACGAAAAACCGTGTATTATATACACTTCAATTTCAGCCGTTTGGGAGGTCGTACCGGACCCGGTTTCTTTTCCTCCCTGTTTTTCAATCACGCGTCCTAGCTCATTTCAGGAGTTAACCTGTTCAATTTTAGCCTCAAATAACGAGTTTTAACGCATTTTCACGATAATCCGAGTTTCGGCGAATGTTGGTTTCTTGCACACCGGCACCCCCAAATGTCTTCCGTTGGTGCTCAAATTTTGCGTGGACGCTTTATCTAACCCCAGGAACATCCTATGCGATTTCCGGAGAATTTTGTTCCGGGACCCCGAAATCCCGAAAAACCGTGTATATACACCCTTCAATTTCTGCCGTTCGAGAGGTCGTACCGGACCCGGTTTCTTTTTCTCTCAGTTTTTCAATCACGCGCCCTAGTTCATTTCAGGAGTTAACCTGTTCGATTTCAGCCTTAAATAACGAGTTTTAACGCATTTTTCACGATAATCCGAGTTTCGCGAATCTTTTTTCAGCACACCGCACCCCCAAATGTCTTCCGTTGGTGCTCAAATTTTGTGTGGCCGCTTTATCCGACCCCAGGAACATCCTATGCGATTTCCGGAGAATTTTGTTCCAGGACCCCTGAATCCCGAAAACCGTGTATTATACACTTCAATTTCAGCCGTTCGGGAAGTCGTACCGGACCCGGTTTGTTTTTCTCATTGTTTTTCAATCACGCGCCCTAGCTCATTTCAGGAGTTAACCTGTTCGATTTCAGCCTCAAATAACGAGTTTTAACGCATTTTTCACGATAATCCGAGTTTCTTCGGCGAATGCTGGTTTCTGGCACACCGGCACCCCCAAATGTCTTCCGTTGGTGCTCAAATTTTGTGTGGCCGCTTTATCTGACCCCAGGAAGATCCTATGCGATTTCCGGAGAATTTTGTTTCAGGACCCTGGAATCCCGAAAAACCGTGTATTATACACTTCAATTTCAGCCGTTCGGGAGGTCGTACCGGACCCGATTTCTTTTTCTCCCTGTTTTTCAATCACGCGCCTAGCTCATTTCAAGAGTTAACCTGTTCGATTTCAGCCTCAAATAACGAGTTTTAACGCATTTTTCACGATAATCCGAGTTTCGGCGAATCTTTGGTTTTCGTACACGGCACCCCAAATGTCTTCCGTTGGTGCACAAATTTTGCGTGGACGCTTTATCTGACCCCAGGAACATCCTATGCGATTTCCGGAGAATTTTGTTCCGGGACCCCGGAATCTCGAAAAATCGTGTATTATACACTTCAATTTCAGCCGTTCGGGAGGTCGTACCGGACCCGGTTTCTTTTTCTCACTGTTTTTCAATCACGCGCCCTAGCTTATTTCAGGAGTTAACCTGTTCGATTTCAGCCTCAAATAACGAGTTTTAACGCATTTTCACGATAATCCGAGTTTCTTCGGCGAATGCTGGTTTCTGGCACATCGGCACTCTCCAAATGTCTTCCGTTGGTGCTCAAATTTTGTGTGGCCGCTTTATCTGACCCCAGGAACATCCTATGCGATTTCCGGAGAATTTTGTTCCGTGACCCCGGAATCCCGAAAAACCGTGTATTTATACACTTCAATTTCAGCCGTTCGGGAGGTCGTACCGGACCCGGTTTCTTTTTCTCCCTGTTTTTCAATCACGCGTCCTATCTCATTTCAGAAGTTAACCTGTTCGATTTCAGCCTCAAATAACTAGTTTTAACGCATTTTTCACGATAATCCGAGTTTCTTCGGTGAATGCTGGTTTCTGGCACACCGGCACTCCCCAAATGTCTTCCGTTGGTGCTTAAATTTTGTGTGGCCGCTTTATCTGACCCCATGAACATCCAATGCGATTTCCGGAGAATTTGTTCCGGGACCCCGGAATCCCGAAAAACCGTGTATTATACACTTCAATTTCAGCCGTTCGGGAGGTCCTACTTAGGACCCGGTTGCTTTTTCTCACCGTGTTTCAATCACGCGCCTAGCTCATTTCAGAGTTAACCTGTTCGATTTCAGCCTCAAATAACGAGTTTTAACGCATTTTTCACGATAATCCGAGTTTCGGCGAATGCTGGTTTCTGGCACACCGGCACCCCCAAATGTCTTCCGTTGGTGCTCAAATTTTGCGTGGCCGCTTTATCTGACCCCAGGAACTTTCTATGCGATTTCCGGAGAATTTTTTCCGGGACCCCGAAATCCCGAAAAACCGTGTATTATATACACTTCAATTTCAGCCGTTTGGGAGGTCGTACCGGACCCGGTTTCTTTTCCTCCCTGTTTTTCAATCACGCGTCCTAGCTCATTTCGAGAGTTAACCTGTTCGATTTCAGCCTCAAATAACGAGTTTTAACGCATTTTTCACGATAATCCGAGTTTCGGCCAATGCTGGATTTCCGCACACGGGCACCCCCAAATGTTTTCCGTTTGTGCTCAAATTTTGCGTGGCCGCTTTATCTGACCCCTGGAACATCCTATGCGATTTCCGGAGAATTTTGTTCCGGGACCCTGGAATCCCGAAAACCGTGTATTATACACCTCAATTTCAGCCGTTCGGGAGGTCGTACCGGACCCGGTTTCTTTTTCTCCCTGTTTTTCAATCAGGCGTCCTAGCTCATTTCAGGAGTTAACCTGTTCGATTTCAGCCTCAAATAACGAGTTTTAACGCATTTTTCACGATAATCCGTGTTTCGGAGAATGCTGGTTTCTGGCACATCGGCACCCCCAAATGTCTTCCGTTTGTGCTCAAATTTTGTGTGGCCGCTTTATCTGACCCCAAGAACATCCTATGCGATTTCCGGAGAATTTTGTTCCGGGACCCGGAATCCCGAAAAACCGTGTATTATATAACACTTCAATTTCAGCCGTTCAAGAGGTCGTACCGGACCCGGTTTCTTTTTTTCCTTGTTTTTCAATCACGCGTCCTAGCTCATTTCGAGAGTTAACCTGTTCGATTTCAGCCTCAAATAACGAGTTTTAACGCATTTTTCACGATAATCCGAGTTTCGGCCAATGCTGGTTTTCCGCACACTGGCACCCCCAAATGTTTTCCGTTGGTGCTCAAATTTTGCGTGGCCACTTTATCTGACTCCAGGAACATCCTATGCGATTTCCGGAGAATTTTGTTCCGGGACCCCGGAATACCGAAAAACCGTGTATTATACACTTCAATTTCAGCCGTTCGGGAGGTCGTACCGGACCCGGTTTCTTTTTCTCCCTGTTTTTCAATCAGGCACCCTAGCTCATTTCAGGAGTTAACCCGTTCGATTTCAGCCTCAAATAACGAGTTTTAACGCATTTTTCACGATAATCCGAGTTTCGGCGAATGCTGGTTTTACGCACACCGCACCCCTAAATGTCTTCCGTTGGTGCTCAAATTTTGCGTGGCCGCTTTATCGACCAGGAACATCTTATGCGATTTCCGGAGAATTTTGTTTCGGGACCCCGAATCCCGAAAAACCGTGTATTATACATTTCAATTTCAAATAGTTCAGAGGTCGTATCGGACCGGTTTCTTTTTCTCCCCTTTTTCAATCAAGCGTCCTAGCTCATTTCAGAGTTAACCTGTTCGATTTCGATCTCAAATAACGAGTTTTAACACATTTTCATGATAATCCGAGGGTTTCGGCGAATGCTTTCAACACCGGCACCCCCAAATGTTTTCCGTTGGTGCTCAAATTTTGCGTGGCCGCTTTATCTGACCCCTGGAACATCCTATGCGATTTCCGGAGAATTTTGTTCCGGGACCCCGGAATCCCGAAAAACCGTGTATTATACACCTCAATTTCAAATTTCGGGAGGTCGTCTTACGACCCGGCTTTTTCTCCTGTTTTTCAATCAGGCGCCTAGCTCATTTCAGAGTTAACTGCATTCGATTTCACCTCAAATAACGAGTTTTAACGCATTTTTCACGATAATCCGAGTTTCGACGAATGCTGGTTTCTGGCACACCGGCACCCCCAAATGTATTCCGTTGGTGCTCAAATTTTGCGTGGCCGCATTATCTGACCCCTGGAACATCCCATGCGATTTCCGGAGAATTTTGTTCCGGACCACAAACCCGAAAAACGTGTATTATACACCTCAATTTCACCCGTTCGGGAGGTCGTCTGACCCGGTTTCTTTTTCTCCCGTTTTTCAATCAGGCGCCTAGCTCATTTCAGGAGTTAACCTGTTCGATTTCAGCCTCAAATAACGAGTTTTCACGCATTTTTCACGATAATCCGAGTTTCGGCGAATGCTGGTTTCTGGCACACCGGCACCCCCAAATGTCTTCTGTTGGTGCTCAAATTTTGCGTGGCCGCATTATCTGACCCCTGGAACATCCCATGCGATTTCCGGAGAATTTTATTCCGGGACCCTGGAATCCCGAAAAATCGTGTATTATACACATCAATTTCAGCCGTTCGGGAGGTCGTACTGGACCCGGTTTCTTTTTCTCCCTGTTTTTCAATCACGCGTCCTAGCTCATTTCAGGAGTTAACCTGATCGATTTCGACCTCAAATAACGAGTTTTAACGCATTTTTCACGATAATCCGTGTTTCGAGAATCTTTGGTTTCGCACACCGGCACCCCCAAATGTCTTCCGTTTGTGCTCAAATTTTGTGTGGCCGCTTTATCTGACCCCAAGAACATCCTATGCGATTTCCGGAGAATTTTGTTCCGGGACCCGGAATCCCGAAAAACCTGTATTATATATACACTTTCAATTTCAGCCAATCAAGAGGTCGTACCGGACCCGGTTTCTTTTTTTCCTTGTTTTTCAATCACGCGTCCTAGCTCATTTCGAGAGTTAACCTATTCGATTTCAGCCTCAAATAACGAGTTTTAACGCATTTTTCACGATAATCCGAGTTTCGGCCAATGCTGGTTTCTGGCACACTGGCACCCCCAATATTTTCCGTTGGTGCTCAAATTTTGCGTGGCCGCTTTATCTGACCCCTGGAATATTCTATGCGATTTCCGGAGAATTTTGTTCCGGGACCCCGGAATACCGAAAAACCGTGTATTACACACTTCAATTTCAAATGCTTCGGAGGTCGTCTGACCCGGTTTCTTTTTCTCCTGTTTTTCAATCACGCGTCCTAGCTCATTTCAGAGTTAACTGTTTCGATTTCACCTCAAATAACGAGTTTTAACGCATTTTCACGATAATCCGTGTTTCGAGAATGTCTTTGGTTTCGGCACATCGGCACCCCCAAATGTCTTCCGTTTGTGCTCAAATTTTGTGTGGCCGCTTTATCTGACCCCAAGAACATCCTATGCGATTTCCGGAGAATTTTGTTCCGGGACCCGGAATCCCGAAAAACCGTGTATTATATAACACTTCAATTTCAGCCGTTCAAGAGGTCGTACCGGACCCGGTTTCTTTTTTTCCTTGTTTTTCAATCACGCGTCCTAGCTCATTTCGAGAGTTAACCTGTTCGATTTCAGCCTCAAATAACGAGTTTTAACGCATTTTTCACGATAATCCGAGTTTCGGCCAATGCTGGTTTTCCGCACACTGGCACCCCCAAATGTTTTCCGTTGGTGCTCAAATTTTGCGTGGCCGCTTTATCTGACCCCTGGAACATTCTATGCGATTTCCGGAGAATTTTGTTCCGGGACCCCTAATCCCGAAAAACCGTGTATTATACACCTCAATTTCAGACGTTCGGGAGGTCGTACCGGACCCGGTTTCTTTTTCTCCCTGTTTTTCAATCAGGCGCCTAGCTCATTTCAGGAGTTAACCTGTTCGATTTCAGCCTCAAATAACGAGTTTTAACGCATTTTTCACGATAATCCGAGTTTCGGCGAATGCTGGTTTCTGGCACACTGGCACCCCCAATGTTTTCCGTTGGTGCTCAAATTTTGCGTGGCCGCTTTATCTGACCCCTGGAATATCCTATGTGATTTCCGGAGAATTTTGTTCCGGGACCCCGGAATCCCGAAAAACCGTGTATTATACACCTCAATTTCAGCCGTTCAGGAGGTCGTACCGGACCCGGTTTCTTTTTCTCCCTGTTTTTCAATCAGGCGCCCTAGCTCATTTCAGTAGTTAACCTGTTCGATTTCAGCCTCAATTAACGAGTTTTAACGCATTTTTCACGATAATCCGAGTTTCGGCGAATGCTGGTTTCTGGCACACCGGCACTCCTAAATGTCTTCCGTTGGTGCTCAAATTTTGCGTGGCCGCTTTATCTGACCCCAGGAACATCTTATGCGATTTCCGGAGAAGTTTGCTTCGGGACCCCGGAATCCCGAAAAACCGTGTATTATACACTTCAATTTCAGCCGTTCAGGAGGTCGTACCGGACCCGGTTTCTTTTTCTCCCTGTTTTTCAATCACGCGTCCTAGCTCATTTCAGGAGTTAACCTGTTCGATTTCAGCCTCAAATAACGAGTTTTAACGCATTTTTCATGATAATCCTAGGTTTCGGCGAATCTTTGTTTTAAACACCGGCACCCCCAAATGTCTTCCGTTGGTGCTCAAATTTTGCGTGGCCGCTTTATCTGACCCCTGGAACATCCTATGCGATTTCCGGAGAATTTTGTTCCGGGACCCTGGAATCCCGAAAAACCGTGTATTATACACCTCAATTTCACTGCTCGTTCGGAGGTCGACGGACCCGGACTTTCTTTTCTCCCTGTTTTTCAATCACGCGTCCTAGCTCATTTCCAGAGTTAACCTGTTCGATTTCAGCCTCAAATAACGAGTTTTAACGCATTTTCATGATAATCCGGGTTTGGCGAATGCTTGGTTTTCGCACACCGCACCCCCAAATTTTTTCCGTTGGTGCTCAAACTTTGCGTGGCCGCTTTATCTGACCCCTGGAACATCCTATGCAATTTTCGGAGAATTTTGTTCCGGGGACCCCTGAATCCCGAAAACCGTGTATTATACACCTCAATTTCACCGTTCGGGAGGTCGTCTGACCCGGTTTCTTTTTCTCCCGTTTTCAATCAGGCGCCTAGCTCATTTCAGAGTTAACCTATTCGATTTCACCTCAAATAACAAGTTTTAACGCATTTTTCACGATAATCCGAGTTTTGCGAATCTTTGGTTTTACGCACACCGCACCCCCAAATGTCTTCCGTTGGTGCTCAAATTTTGCGTGGCCGCTTTATCCGACCCCCGGAATATCCTATGCGATTTCCGGAGAATTTTGTTCCGGACCCCTAATCCCGAAAACCGTGTATTATACACCTCAATTTCACCGTTCGGAGGTCGTCGGACCGGTTTCTTTTTCTCCCTGTTTTTCAATCAGGCGCCCTAGCTCATTTCAGTAGTTAACCTGTTCGATTTCAGCCTCAAATAACGAGTTTTAACGCATTTTTCACGATAATCCGAGTTTCGGCGAATGCTGGTTTCTGGCACACCGACACCCCCAAATGTCTTCCGTTGGTGCTCAAATTTTGCGTGGCCGCTTTATCTGACCCCAAGAACATCCTATGCGATTTCCGGAGAATTTTGTTCCGGGACCCGGAATCCCGATAAACCGTGTATTATATACACTTCAATTTACACTTCAATAACGAGTTTTAACGCATCTGACCCCAGGAACATCCTATGCGATTTCCGGAGAATTTTGTTCCGGGACACCAGAATCCCGAAAAACCGTGCATTATATACTTCAATTTCAGCCGTTTGGGAGGTCGTTCCGGACCCGGTTTCTTTTTCTCTCTGTTTTTCAATCACGCGTCCTAGCTCATTTCAGGAGTTAACCTGTTTGATTTCAGCCTCAAATAACGAGTTTTAACGCATTTTTCACGATAATCCGAGTTTCGGCGAATGCTAGTGTCTAGCAAACCGGCACCCCCAAATTTCTTCCGTTGGTGCTCAAATTTTGCGTGGCCGCTTTATCTGACCATAGGAACATCCTATGCGATTTCCGGAGAATTTTGTTCTGGGACCCCGGAATCCCGAAAAACCGTGTATTATATACTTCAATTTCAGCCGTTTTGGAGGTCGTTCCGGACCCGGTTTCTTTTTCTCCCTGTTTTTCAATCACGCGTCCTAGCTCATTTCAAGAGTTAACCTGTTCGATTTCAGCCTCAAATAACGAGTTTTAACGCATTTTTCATGATAATCTGGGTTTCGGCGAATGCTGGTTTCTGACACACCGGCACCACCCAAATTTTTTCCGTTGGTGCTCAAATTTTGCGTGGCCGCTTAATCTGACCCCTGGAACATCCTATGCGATTTCTGGAGAATTTTGTTCCGGGACCCTGGAATCCCGAAAAACCGTGTATTATACACCTCAATTTCAGCCGTTCGGGAGGTCGTACCGGACCCGGTTTCTTTTTCTCCCTGTTTTTCAATCAGGCGCCTAGCTCATTTCAGGAGTTAACTGTTCGATTTCACCTCAAATAACAAGTTTTAACGCATTTTTCACGATAATCCGAGTTTCGCGAATGTTTGGTTTCAGCATACCGCACCCCCAATGTCTTCCGTTGGTGCTCAAATTTTGCGTGGCCGCTTTATCCGACCCCCGGAATATCCTATGCGATTTCCGGAGAATTTTGTTCCGGACCCCGAATCCCGAAAAACGTGTATTATACATCTCAATTTCACCGTTCGGGAGGTCGTCTGACCCGGTTTTTTTTCTCCCCGTTTTTCAATCAGGCGCCTAGCTCATTTCAGTAGTTAACCCGTTCGATTTCAAATTTCAATTAACGAATTTTAACGCATTTTTCACGATAATCCGAGTTTCGGCGAATCGCTTGGTTTACGCACACCGCACCCCCAAATTTCTTCCGTTGGTGCTCAAATTTTGCGTGGCCGCTTTATCTGACCCCAGGAACATCCTATGCGATTTCCGGAGTATTTTGTTCCGGACCCTTGAATCCCGAAAACCGTGCATTATACACTTCAATTTCACTTCGGAGGTCGTCTGGACCCGGTTTCTTTTTCTCGGTGTTTTTCAATCACGCGTCCTAGCTCATTTCAGGAGTTAACCTGTTCGATTTCAGCCTCAAATAACGAGTTTTAACGCATTTTTCACGATAATTCGAGTTTCGGCGAATGCTGGATTCTGGCTCACCGACACCCCCAAATGTCTTCCGTTTGTGCTCATATTTTGCGTGGCCGCTTTATCTGACCCCAAGAACATCCTATGCGATTTCCGGAGAATTTTGTTCCAGGACCCGGAATCCCGAAAAACCGTGTATTATACACTTCAATTTCACCTCGTTCAGAGGTCGTCTGGACCCGGTTTCTTTTTTTCCCTGTTTTTCAATCATGCGTCCTAGCTCATTTCGGGTGTTAACCAGTTCGATTTCAGCCTCAAATAACGAGTTTTAACGCATTTTTCACGATAATCCGAGTTTCGGCGAATGCTGGTTTCTGGCACACCGGCACCCCCAAATTTCTTCCGTTGGTGCTCAAATTTTGCGTGGCCTCTTTATCTGACCCCAGGAACATCCTATGCGATTTCCGGAGTATTTTGTTCCGGGACCCTTGAATCCCGAAAAACCGTGCATTATACACTTCAATTTCAGCCGTTCGGGAGGTCGTACCGGACCCGGTTTCTTTTTCTCGGTGTTTTTCAATCACGCGTCCTAGCTCATTTCAGGAGTTAACCTGTTCGATTTCAGCCTCAAATAACGAGTTTTAACGCATTTTTCACGATAATCCGTGTTTCGGAGAATGCTGGTTTCTGGCACACTGGCACCCCCAAATGTCTTCCGTTTGTGCTCAAATTTTGCGTGGCCGCTTTATCTGACCCCAAGAATATCCTATGCGATTTCCGGAGAATTTTGTTCGGGACCCTAATCCGAAAAACCGTGTATTATATATACACTTCAATTTCACCGTTCGGGAGGTCGTCGGACCGGTTTTTTTTTCTTTGTTTTTCAATCACGCGTCCTACTCATTTCGAGAGTTAACCTTTGTTCGATTTCAGCCTCAAATAACGAGTTTTAACGCATTTTTCACGATAATCCGAGTTTCGGCGAATCTTTGGTTTTTCGCACACCGCACCCACAAATGTCTTCCGTTGGTGCTCAAATTTTGCGTGGCCGCTTTATCTGACCCCAGGAAAATCCTATGCGATTTCCGGAGAATTTTGTTCCGGGACCCCGGAATCCCGAACAACCGTGTATTATTATACAATTCAATTCACCGTTCGGGAGGTCGATCGACCCGGTTTCTTTTTCTCCTGTTTTTCAATCACGCGTCCTAGCTCATTTCAGAGTTAACCTTTGTTCGATTTCAGCCTCAAATAACGAGTTTTAACGCATTTTTCACGATAATCCGAGTTTCGGCGAATGCTGGTTTCTGGCACACCGACACCCCCAAATGTCTTCCGTTGGTGCTCAAATTTTGCGTGGCCGCTTTATCTGACCCAGGAACATCCTATGCGATTTCCGAGAATTTTGTTCCGGGACCCCGAATCCCCAAAACTGTATTATACACTTCAATTTCACCGCTTCGGAGGTCGTCGGGACCGGTTTCTTTTTTCCCTGCTTTTAAATCACGCGTCCTAGCTCATTTCAAAAGTTAACCTGTGCGATTTAAGCCTCAAATAACGAGTTTTAACGCATTTTTCACGATAATCCGAGTTTCGGCGAATGCGGGTTTCTGGCACACCGGCACCTCCAAATGTCTTCCGTTGGTGCTCAAATTTTGCGTGGCCGCTTTATCTGACCCCAGGAACATCCTATGCGATTTCCGGAGAATTTTGTTCCGGGACCCCGGAATCCCGAAAAACCGTGTATTATATACTTCAATTTCAGCCGTTTGGGAGGTCGTTCCGGACCCGGTTTCTTTTTCTCCCTGTTTTTCAATCACGCGTCCCAGCTCATTTCAGGAGTTAACCTGTTTGATTTCAGCCTCAAATAACGAGTTTTAACGCATTTTTCACGATAATCCGAGTTTCGGCAAATGCTGGTTTCTGGCACAACGGCACCCCCAAATTTCTTCCGTTGGTGCTCAAATTTTGCGTGGCCGCTTTATTTGACCACAGGAACATCCTATGCGATTTCCGGAGAATTTTGTTCCGGGACCCTGGAATCCCGAAAAACCGTGCATTATACACTTCAATTTCAGCCGTTCGGGAGGTCGTACCGGACCCGGTTTCGTTTTCTCCCTGTTTTTCAATCACGAGTCCTATCTCATTTAAGGAGTTAACCTGTTCGATTTCAGCCTCAAATAACGAGTTTTAACGCATTTTTCACTATAATCCGAGTTTCGGCGAATGCTGGTTTCTGGCACACCGGCACCCCCAAATTTCTTCCGTTGGTGCTCAAATTTTGCGTGGCCGCTTTATCTGACCCCAGGAACATCCTATGCGATTTCCGGAGAATTTTGTTCCGGGACCCTGGAATCCCGAAAAACCGTGCATTATACACTTCAATTTCACTGTTCGGGAGGTCGAACTGCACCCGGTTTTTCTCGGTGTTTTTCAATCACGCGTCCTAGCTCATTTCAGGAGTTAACCTGTTCGATTTCAGCCTCAAATAACGAGTTTTAACGCATTTTTCACGATAATCCGAGTTTCGGCGAATGCTGGATTCTGGCTCACCGACACCCCCAAATGTCTTCCGTTTGTGCTCAAATTTTGCGTGGCCGCTTTATCTGACCCCAAGAAAATCCTATGCGATTTCCGGAGAATTTTGTTCCAGGACCCGGAATCCCGAAAAACCGTGTATTATACACTTCAATTTCAAATGTTCAGAGGTCGACGGACCTTGGTTTCTTTTTTCCCTGTTTTTCAATCATGCGTCCTAGCTCATTTCGGGTGTTAACCAGTTCGATTTCAGCCTCAAATAACGAGTTTTAACGCATTTTTCACGATAATCCGAGTTTCGGCGAATGCTGGTTTCTGGCACACCGGCACCCCCAAATTTCTTCCGTTGGTGCTCAAATTTTGCGTGGCCTCTTTATCTGACCCCAGGAACATCCTATGCGATTTCCGGAGTATTTTGTTCCGGGACCCTTGAATCCCGAAAAACCGTGCATTATACACTTCAATTTCAGCCGTTCGGGAGGTCGTACCGGACCCGGTTTCTTTTTCTCGGTGTTTTTCAATCACGCGTCCTAGCTCATTTCAGGAGTTAACCTGTTCGATTTCAGCCTCAAATAACGAGTTTTAATGCATTTTTCACGATAATCCGTGTTTCGGAGAATGCTGGTTTCTGGCACACTGGCACCCCCAAATGTCTTCCGTTTGTGCTCAAATTTTGCGTGGCCGCTTTATCTGACCCCAAGAACATCCTATGCGATTTCCGGAGAATTTTGTTCGGGACCCGGAATCCAGAAAAACCGTGTATTATATATACACTTCAATTTCAAATTTCGGGAGGTCGTCTGGACCGGTTTCTTTTTTTCTTTGTTTTTCAATCACGCGTCCTACTCATATCGAGAGTTAACCTGTTCGATTTCAGCCTCAAATAACGAGTTTTAACGCATTTTTCACGATAATCCGAGTTTCGGCGAATCTTTGGTTTTAAGCTGCACACCGCACCCACAAATGTCTTCCGTTGGTGCTCAAATTTTGCGTGGCCGCTTTATCTGACCCCAGGAACATCCTATGCGATTTCCGGAGAATTTTGTTCCGGGACCCCGGAATCCCGAACAACCGTGTATTATTATACAATTCAATTCAGCCGTTCGGGAGGTCGTACTGGACCCGGTTTCTTTTTCTCCCTGTTTTTCAATCACGCGTCCTAGCTCATTTCAGAGTTAACTTTTCGATTTCGACCTCAAATAACGAGTTTTAACGCATTTTTCACGATAATCCGGGTTTAGGCGAATCTTGGTTTCTCGCACACCGACACCCCCAAATGTCTTCCGTTGGTGCTCAAATTTTGCGTGGCCGCTTTATCTCGACCCCAGAAAATCCTATGCGATTTCCGGAGAATTTTGTTCCGGGCCCCGGAATCCCGAACAACCGTGTATTATTATACAATTCAATTGACCGTTCGGGAGGTCGTACCGGACCCGGTTTCTTTTTCTCCCTGTTTTTCAATCACGCGTCCTAGCTCATTTCAGGAGTTAACCTGTTCGATTTCAGCCTCAAATAACGAGTTTTAACGCATTTTTCACGATAATCCGAGTTTCGGCGAATGCTGGTTTCTGGCACACCGACACCCCCAAATGTCTTCCGTTGGTGCTCAAATTTTGCGTGGCCGCTTTATCTGACCCCAGGAACATCCTATGCGATTTCCGGAGAATTTTGTTCCGGGACCCCGGAATCCCGAAAAACCGTGTATTATTATACACTTCAATTTCAGCCGTTCGGGAGGTCGTACCGGACCCGGTTTCTTTTTCTCCCTGTTTTTCAATCACGCGTCCTAGCTCATTTCAGGAGTTAACCTGTTCGATTTCAGCCTCAAATAACGAGTTTTAACGCATTTTTCACGATAATCCGGGTTTAGGCGAATGCTGGTTTCTGGCACACCGACACCCCCAAATGTCTTCCGTTGGTGCTCAAATTTTGCGTGGCCGCTTTATCTGACCCCAGGAACATCCTATGCGATTTCCGGAGAATTTTGTTCCGGGACCCCGGAATCCCCAAAAACTGTGTATTATACACTTCAATTTCAGCCGTTCGGGAGGTCGTACCGGACCCGGTTTCTTTTTTCCCTGCTTTTAAATCACGCGTCCTAGCTCATTTCAGGAGTTAACCTGTTCGATTTAAGCCTCAAATAACGAGTTTTAACGCATTTTTCACGATAATCCGAGTTTCGGCGAATGCTGGTTTCTGGCACACCGGCACCTCCAAATGTCTTCCGTTGGTGCTCAAATTTTGCGTGGCCGCTTTATCTGACCCCAGGAACATCCTATGCGATTTCCGGAGAATTTTGTTCCGGACCCCTAATCCCGAAAACCGTGTATTATATACTTCAATTTCAGCCGTTTGGGAGGTCGTTCCGGACCCGGTTTCTTTTTCTCCCTGTTTTTCAATCACGCGTCCCAGCTCATTTCAGGAGTTAACCTGTTCGATTTCAGCCTCAAATAACGAGTTTTAACGCATTTTTCACGATAATCCGAGTTTCGCGAATCTTGGTTTTCGCACACCGCACCCACAAATGTCTTCCGTTGGTGCTCAAATTTTGCGTGGCCGCTTTATCTGACCCCAGGAACATCCTATGCGATTTCCGAGAATTTTGTTCCGGGACCCTAAATCCCGAACAACCGTGTATTATTATACAATTCAATTCAGCCGTTCGGGAGGTCGTACTGGACCCGGTTTCTTTTTCTCCCTGTTTTTCAATCACGCGTCCTAGCTCATTTCAGGAGTTAACCTGTTCGATTTCAGCCTCAAATAATGAGTTTTAACGCATTTTTCACGATAATCCGGGTTTAGGCGAATGCTGGTTTCTGGCACACCGACACCCCCAAATGTCTTCCGTTGGTGCTCAAATTTTGCGTGGCCGCTTTATCTGACCCCAGGAACATCCTATGCGATTTCCGGAGAATTTTGTTCCGGGACCCTTGAATCCCGAAAAACCGCGCATTATACACTTCAATTTCAGCCGTTCGGGAGGTCGAACCAGACCCGGTTTCTTTTTCTCGGTGTTTTTCAATCACGCGTCCTAGCTCATTTCAGGAGTTAACCTGTTCGATTTCAGCCTCAAATAACGAGTTTTAACGCATTTTTCACGATAATCCGAGTTTCGGCGAATGCTGGATTCTGGCTCACCGACACCCCCAAATGTCTTCCGTTTGTGCTCAAATTTTGCGTGGCCGCTTTATCTGACCCCAAGAAAATCCTATGCGATTTCCGGAGAATTTTGTTCCAGGACCCGGAATCCCGAAAAACCGTGTATTATACACTTCAATTTCAGCCGTTCAGGAGGTCGTACCGGACCCGGTTTCTTTTTTTCCCTGTTTTTCAATCATGAGTCCTAGCTCATTTCGGGTGTTAACCAGTTCGATTTCAGCCTCAAATAACGAGTTTTAACGCATTTTTCACGATAATCCGAGTTTCGGCGAATGCTGGTTTCTGGCACACCGGCACCCCCAAATTTCTTCCGTTGGTGCTCAAATTTTGCGTGGCCTCTTTATCTGACCCCAGAACATCCTATGCTATTTCCGGAGTATTTTGTTCCGGACCCTTGAATCCCGAAAACCGTGCATTATACACTTCAATTTCAAATTCGGGAGGTCGTAGCGGACCCGGTTTCTTTTTCTCGGTGTTTTTCAATCACGCGTCCTAGCTCATTTCAGGAGTTAACCTGTTCGATTTCAGCCTCAAATAACGAGTTTTAATGCATTTTTCACGATAATCCGTGTTTCGGAGAATGCTGGTTTCTGGCACACTGGCACCCCCAAATGTCTTCCGTTTGTGCTCAAATTTTGCGTGGCCGCTTTATCTGACCCCAAGAACATCCTATGCGATTTCCGGAGAATTTTGTTCGGGACCCGGAATCCAGAAAAACCGTGTATTATATATACACTTCAATTTCAGCCGTTCGGGAGGTCGTACCGGACCCGGTTTCTTTTTTTCTTTGTTTTTCAATCACGCGTCCTACTCATATCGAGAGTTAACCTGTTCGATTTCAGCCTCAAATAACGAGTTTTAACGCATTTTTCACGATAATCCGAGTTTCGGCGAATGCTGGTTTCTGGCACACCGGCACCCACAAATGTCTTCCGTTGGTGCTCAAATTTTGCGTGGCCGCTTTATCTGACCCTAGGAACATCCTATGCGATTTCCGGAGAATTTTGTTCCGGGACCCCGGAATCCCGAACAACCGTGTATTATTATACAATTCAATTCAGCCGTTCGGGAGGTCGTACTGGACCCGGTTTCTTTTTCTCCCTGTTTTTCAATCACGCGTCCTAGCTCATTTCAGGAGTTAACCTGTTCGATTTCAGCCTCAAATAATGAGTTTTAACGCATTTTTCACGATAATCCGGGTTTAGGCGAATGCTGGTTTCTGGCACACCGACACCCCCAAATGTCTTCCGTTGGTGCTCAAATTTTGCGTGGCCGCTTTATCTGACCCCAGGAACATCCTATGCGATTTCCGGAGAATTTTGTTCCGGGACCCCGGAATCCCCAAAAACTGTGTATTATACACTTCAATTTCAGCCGTTCGGGAGGTCGTACCGGACCCGGTTTCTTTTTTTCTTTGTTTTTCAATCACGCGTCCTACTCATATCGAGAGTTAACCTGTTCGATTTCAGCCTCAAATAACGAGTTTTAACGCATTTTTCACGATAATCCGAGTTTCGGCGAATGCTGGTTTCTGGCACACCGGCACCCACAAATGTCTTCCGTTGGTGCTCAAATTTTGCGTGGCCGCTTTATCTGACCCCAGGAAAATCCTATGCGATTTCCGGAGAATTTTGTTCCGGGACCCCGGAATCCCGAACAACCGTGTATTATTATACAATTCAATTCACCGTTCGGGAGGTCGATCGACCCGGTTTCTTTTTCTCCTGTTTTTCAATCACGCGTCCTAGCTCATTTCAGGAGTTAACCTGTTCGACCTCAAATAACGAGTTTTAACGCATTTTTCACGATAATCCGGGTTTAGGCGAATGCTGGTTTCTGGCACACCGACACCCCCAAATGTCTTCCGTTGGTGCTCAAATTTTGCGTGGCCGCTTTATCTGACCCCAGGAAAATCCTATGCGATTTCCGGAGAATTTTGTTCCGGGACCCCGGAATCCCGAACAACCGTGTATTATTATACAATTCAATTCAGCCGTTCGGGAGGTCGTACTGGACCCGGTTTCTTTTTCTCCCTGTTTTTCAATCACGCGTCCTAGCTCATTTCAGGAGTTAACCTGTTCGATTTCAGCCTCAAATAACGAGTTTTAACGCATTTTTCACGATAATCCGGGTTTAGGCGAATGCTGGTTTCTGGCACACCGACACCCCCAAATGTCTTCCGTTGGTGCTCAAATTTTGCGTGGCCGCTTTATCTGACCCCAGAACATCCTATGCGATTTCCGGAGAATTTTGTTCCGGACCCCTAATCCCCAAAATCGTGTATTATACACTTCAATTTCAGCCGTTCGGGAGGTCGTACCGGACCCGGTTTCTTTTTTCCCTGCTTTTAAATCACGCGTCCTAGCTCATTTCAGGAGTTAACCTGTTCGATTTAAGCCTCAAATAACGAGTTTTAACGCATTTTTCACGATAATCCGAGTTTCGGCGAATGCGGGTTTCTGGCACACCGGCACCTCCAAATGTCTTCCGTTGGTGCTCAAATTTTGCGTGGCCGCTTTATCTGACCCCAGGAACATCCTATGCGATTTCCGGAGAATTTTGTTCCGGGACCCCGGAATCCCGAAAAACCGTGTATTATATACTTCAATTTCAACCCGTTTGGGAGGTCGTTCGAGGACCGGTTTCTTTTTCTCCCTGTTTTTCAATCACGCGTCCTAACTCATTTCAGGAGTTAACCTGTTTGATTTCAGCCTCAAATAACGAGTTTTAACGCATTTTCACGATAATCCGAGTTTCGGCAAATCTTGGTTTTAACAACGGCACCCCAAATTTCTTCCGTTGGTGCTCAAATTTTGCGTGGCCGCTTTATTTGACCACAGGAACATCCTATGCGATTTCCGGAGAATTTTGTTCCGGAATCCCGAAAAACCGTGCATTATACACTTCAATTTCAAGTAGTTCGGGAGGTCGTCTCGGACCCGGTTTCGTTTTCTCCCTGTTTTTCAATCACGAGTCCTATCTCATTTAAGGAGTTAACCTGTTCGATTTCACCTCAAATACGAGTTTTAACGCATTTTCACTATATTCCGAGTTTCGGCGAATGCTTGGTTTACGCACACCGGGACCCCCAAATGTCTTCCGTTGGTGCTCAAATTTTGCGTGGCCGCTTTATCCGACCCCAGGAACATCCTATGCGATTTCCGGAGAATTTTGTTCCGGACCCTGGAATCCCGAAAAACCGTGCATTATACACTTCAATTTCCGTTCGGGAGGTCGAACCGCACCCGGTTTCTTTTTCTCGGTGTTTTTCAATCACGCGTCCTAGCTCATTTCAGGAGTTAACCTGTTCGATTTCATCCTCAAATAACGAGTTTTAACGCATTTTCACGATAATCCGAGTTTCGCGAATCTTTGGATTCTGGCTCACCGACACCCCCAAATGTCTTCCGTTTGTGCTCAAATTTTGCGTGGCCGCTTTATCTGACCCCAAGAAAATCCTATGCGATTTCCGGAGAATTTTGTTCCAGGACCCGGAATCCCAAAAACCGTGTATTATACACTTCAATTTCACTGTTCAGAGGTCGTCTGGACCCGGTTTCTTTTTTTCCTGTTTTTCAATCATGAGTCCTAGCTCATTTCGGTGTTAACCAGATTCGATTTCACCTCAAATAACGAGTTTTAACGCATTTTTCACGATAATCCGAGTTTCGGCGAATGCTGGTTTCTGGCACACCGGCACCCCCAAATTTCTTCCGTTGGTGCTCAAATTTTGCGTGGCCTCTTTATCTGACCCCAGGAACATCCTATGCTATTTCCGGAGTATTTTGTTCCGGGACCCTTGAATCCCGAAAAACCGTGCATTATACACTTCAATTTCAGCCGTTCGGGAGGTCGTCTGGACCCGGTTTCTTTTTCTCGGTGTTTTTCAATCACGCGTCCTAGCTCATTTCAGGAGTTAACCTGTTCGATTTCAACCTCAAATAACGAGTTTTAATGCATTTTTCACGATAATCCGTGTTTCGAGAATGCGGGTTTCGCACACCGCACCCCCAAATGTCTTCCGTTTGTGCTCAAATTTTGCGTGGCCGCTTTATCTGACCCCAAGAACATCCTATGCGATTTCCGGAGAATTTTGTTCGGGACCCGGAATCCAGAAAAACCGTGTATTATATATACACTTCAATTTCAAATTATTAGGGAGGTCGTCTTGACCCGTTTCTTTTTTTTTGTTTTTCAATCACGCGTCCTACTCATATCGAGTTAACTGTTCGATTTCAGCCTCAAATAACGAGTTTTAACGCATTTTCACGATAATCCGAGTTTCGGCGAATCTTTGTTTCGCACACCGCACCCACAAATGTCTTCCGTTGGTGCTCAAATTTTGCGTGGCCGCTTTATCTGACCCTAGGAACATCCTATGCGATTTCCGGAGAATTTTGTTCCGGAATCCCGAACAACCGTGTATTATTATACAATTCAATTCACCGTTCGAGGTCGTGGACCCGGTTTCTTTTTCTCCCTGTTTTTCAATCACGCGTCCTAGCTCATTTCAGAGTTAACCTGTTGATTTCACCTCAAATAATGAGTTTTAACGCATTTTCACGATAATCCGGGTTTAGGCGAATCTTTGGTTTACGGCACACCGACACCCCCAAATGTCTTCCGTTGGTGCTCAAATTTTGCGTGGCCGCTTTATCGACCCCCAGGAACATCCTATGCGATTTCCGGAGAATTTTGTTCCGGACCCCGGAATCCCCAAAAACTCGTGTATTATACACTTCAATTTCAAATTAGTTCGAGGTCGTCTGGACCCGGTTTTTTTTCTCCCTGTTTTTAAATCACGCGTCCTAGCTCATTTCAGGAGTTAACCTGTTCGATTTCAGCCTCAAATAACGAGTTTTAACGCATTTTTCACGATAATCCGAGTTTCGGCGAATGCTGGTTTCTGGCACACCGGCACCTCCAAATGTCTTCCGTTGGTGCTCAAATTTTGCGTGGCCGCTTTATCTGACCCCAGGAACATCCTATGCGATTTCCGGAGAATTTTGTTCCGGGACCCCGGAATCCCGAAAAACCGTGTATTATACACTTCAATTTCAGCCGTTCGGGAGGTCGTACCGGACCCGGTTTCTTTTTCTCCTGTTTTTCAATCACGCGTCCTAGCTCATTTCAGGAGTTAATCTGTTTGATTTCAGCCTCAAATAACGAGTTTTAACGCATTTTTCACGATAATCCGAGTTTCGGCAAATCTTTGGTTTTAAACGCACAACGGCACCCCAAATTTCTTCCGTTGGTGCTCAAATTTTGCGTGGCCGCTTTATTTGACCACAGGAACATCCTATGCGATTTCCGAGAATTTTGTTCCGGACCCTGGAATCCCGAAAAACCGTGCATTATACACTTCAATTTCACCGTTCGGAGGTCGTCCGGACCCGGTTTCGTTTTCTCCCTGTTTTTCAATCACGAGTCCTATCTCATTTAAGGAGTTAACCTGTTCGATTTCAGACCTCAAATAACGAGTTTTAACGCATTTTCACTATAATCCGAGTTTCGGCGAATGCTTTGGTTACGCACACCGGACCCCAAATTTCTTCCGTTGGTGCTCAAATTTTGCGTGGCCGCTTTATCTGACCCCAGGAACATCCTATGCGATTTCCGGAGAATTTTGTTCCGGACCCTGGAATCCCGAAAAACCGTGCATTATACACTTCAATTTCACTGTTCGGGAGGTCGAACTGGACCCGGTTTCTTTTTCTCGGTGTTTTTCAATCACGCGTCCTAGCTCATTTCAGGAGTTAACCTGTTCGATTTCAGCCTCAAATAACGAGTTTTAACGCATTTTTCACGATAATCCGAGTTTCGGCGAATGCTGAATTCTGGCTCACCGACACCCCCAAATGTCTTCCGTTTGTGCTCAAATTTTGCGTGGCCGCTTTATCTGACCCCAAGAAAATCCTATGCGATTTCCGGAGAATTTTGTTCCAGGACCCGGAATCCCGAAAAACCGTGTATTATACACTTCAATTTCAAATTGTTCAGAGGTCGTGCACGGACCCGGTTTCTTTTTTCCCGTTTTTCAATCATGAGTCCTAGCTCATTTCGGTGTTAACCATTCGATTTCACCTCAAATAACGAGTTTTAACGCATTTTCACGATAATCCGAGTTTCGGCGAATCTTCGGTTTAACACACCGCACACCCCAAATTTCTTCCGTTGGTGCTCAAATTTTGCGTGGCCTCTTTATCTGACCCCAGGAACATCCTATGCTATTTCCGGAGTATTTTGTTCCGGGACCCTTGAATCCCGAAAAACCGTGCATTATACACTTCAATTTCACCGTTCGGGAGGTCGATGACCCGACCGGTTTCTTTTTCTCGGTGTTTTTCAATCACGCGTCCTAGCTCATTTCAAGAGTTAACCTGTTCGATTTCAACCTCAAATAACGAGTTTTAATGCATTTTTCACGATAATCCGTGTTTCGGAGAATGCAGGTTTCTGGCACACCGGCACCCCCAAATGTCTTCCGTTTGTGCTCAAATTTTGCGTGGCCGCTTTATCTGACCCCAAGAACATCCTATGCGATTTCCGGAGAATTTTGTTCCGGGACCCGGAATCCCGAAAAACCGTGTATTATATATACACTTCAATTTCAGCCGTTCGGGAGGTCGTACCGGACCCGGTTTCTTTTTTTCTTTGTTTTTCAATCACGCGTCCTACTCATATCGAGAGTTAACCTGTTCGATTTCAGCCTCAAATAACGAGTTTTAACGCATTTTCACGATAATCCGAGTTTCGCGAATCTTTGGTTTCTGGCACACCGGCACCCACAAATGTCTTCCGTTGGTGCTCAAATTTTGCGTGGCCGCTTTATCTGACCCTAGGAACATCCTATGCGATTTCCGGAGAATTTTGTTCCGGGACCCCGGAATCCCGAACAACCGTGTATTATTATACAATTCAATTCACCGTTCGGTAAAGGTCGTCTGGACCCGGTTTCTTTTTCTCCCTGTTTTTCAATCACGCGTCCTAGCTCATTTCAGGAGTTAACCTGTTTGATTTCAGCCTCAAATAACGAGTTTTAACGCATTTTTCACGATAATCCGAGTTTCGGCGAATGCTGGTTTCTGGCACAACGGCACCCCCAAATTTCTTCCGTTGGTGCTCAAATTTTGCGTGGCCGCTTTATTTGACCACAGGAACATCCTATGCGATTTCCGGAGAATTTTGTTCCGGACCCTGAATCCCGAAACCGTGCATTATACACTTCAATTTCACTGTTCGGGAGGTCGTCTGGACCCGGTTTCGTTTTCACCCTGTTTTTCAATCACGAGTCCTATCTCATTTAAGGAGTTAACCTGTTCGATTTCAGCCTCAAATAACGAGTTTTAACGCATTTTTCACTATAATCCGAGTTTCGGCGAATGCTGGTTTCTGGCACACCGGCACCCCCAAATTTCTTCCGTTGGTGCTCAAATTTTGCGTGGCCGCTTTATCTGACCCCAGGAACATCCTATGCGATTTCCGGAGAATTTTGTTCCGGGACCCTTGAATCCCGAAAAACCGTGCATTATACACTTCAATTTCATCCGTTCGGGAGGTCGTACCGGACCCGGTTTCTTTTTCTCCCTGTTTTTCAATCACGCGTCCTAGCTCATTTCAAGAGTTAACCTGTTCGATTTCAGCCTCAAATAACGAGTTTTAACGCATTTTTCACGATAATCCGAGTTTCGGCGAATGCTGGATTCTGGCTCACCGACACCCCCAAATGTCTTCCGTTTGTGCTCATATTTTGCGTGGCTGCTTTATCTGACCCCAAGAACATCCTATGCGATTTCCGGAGAATTTTGTTCCAGGACCCGGAATCCCGAAAAACCGTGTATTATACACTTCAATTTCAAATTCTTCAGAGGTCGTACCGGACCCGGTTTCTTTTTTTCCCTGTTTTTCAATCATGCGTCCTAGCTCATTTCGGGTGTTAACCAGTTCGATTTCAGCCTCAAATAACGAGTTTTAACGCATTTTTCACGATAATCCGAGTTTCGGCGAATGCTTTGGTTTTACGCACACACCAAGCACCCCCAAATTTCTTCCTTGGTGCTCAAATTTTGCGTGGCCTCTTTATCTGACCCCAGGAACATCCTATGCGATTTACGGAGTATTTTGTTCCGGACCCTTGAATCCCGAAACCGTGCATTATACACTTCAATTTCGGCCCGTTCGGGAGGTCGTAATGGACCCGGTTTCTTTTTCTCGGTGTTTTTCAATCACGCGTCCTAGCTCATTTCAGGAGTTAACTGTCGATTTCGATTTCACCTCAAATAACGAGTTTTAACGCATTTTTCACGATAATCCGTGTTTCGGAGAATGCTGGTTTCTGGCACACTGGCACCCCCAAATGTCTTCCGTTTGTGCTCAAATTTTGCGTGGCCGCTTTATCTGACCCCAAGAACATCTTATGCGATTTCCGGAGAATTTTGTTCGGGACCCGGAATCCAGAAAAACCGTGTATTATATATACACTTCAATTTCAAATTGTTCGGGAGGTCGTAATCGGACCTTTCTTTTTTTTTCTTTGTTTTTCAAACACTCGTCCTACTCATTTCGAGAGTTAACCTGTTCGATTTCAGCCTCAAATAACGAGTTTTAACGCATTTTCACGATAATCCGAGTTTCGCGAATCTTGGTTTAAGCGCACACCGGCACCCACAAATGTCTTCCGTTGGTGCTCAAATTTTGCGTGGCCGCTTTATCGACCCCAGGAACATCCAATGCGATTTCCGGAGAATTTTGTTCCGGGACCCCGGAATCCCGAACAACCGTGTATTATTATACAATTCAATTCAAACCGTTCGGGAGGTCGAATCGGACCCGGTTTCTTTTTCTCCTGTTTTTCAATCACGCGTCCTAGCTCATTTCAGAGTTAACTTTCGATTTCACCTCAAATAACGAGTTTTAACGCATTTTCACGATAATCCGGGTTTAGGCGAATCTTGGTTTAACTGCACACCGACACCCCCAAATGTCTTCCGTTGGTGCTCAAATTTTGCGTGGCCGCTTTATCTGACCCCAGGAACATCCTATGCGATTTCCGGAGAATTTTGTTCCGGGACCCCGGAATCCCCAAAAACTGTGTATTATACACTTCAATTTCAGCCGTTCGGGAGGTCGTACTGGACCCGGTTTCTTTTTTCCCTGCTTTTAAATCACGCGTCCTAGCTCATTTCAGGAGTTAACCTGTTCGATTTGAGCCTCAAATAACGAGTTTTAACGCATTTTTCACGATAATCCGAGTTTCGGCGAATGCTGGTTTCTGGCACACCGGCACCTCCAAATGTCTTCCGTTGGTGCTCAAATTTTGCGTGGCCGCTTTATCTGACCCCAGGAACATCCTATGCGATTTCCGGAGAATTTTGTTCCGGGACCCCTGAATCCCGAAAAACCGTGTATTATATACTTAAATTTCAGCCGTTTGGGAGGTCGTTCCGGACCCGGTTTCTTTTTCTCCCTGTTTTTCAATCACGCGTCCTAGCTCATTTAAGGAGTTAGCCTGTTTGATTTCAGCCTCAAATAACGAGTTTTAACGCATTTTTCACGATAATCCGAGTTTCGGCGAATCTTGGTTTTACGCTGTGGCACCCCCAAATTTCTTCCGTTGGTGCTCAAATTTTGCGTGGCCGCTTTATTTGACCACAGGAACATCCTATGCGATTTCCGGAGAATTTTGTTCCGGGACCCTGGAATCCCGAAAAACCGTGCATTATACACTTCAATTTCACCGTTCGGAGGTCGTCTGGGACCCGGTTTTTTTCTCCTGTTTTTCAATCACGAGTCCTATCTCATTTAAGGAGTTAACTGTTCGATTTCAGCCTCAAATAACGAGTTTTAACGCATTTTCACTATAATCCGAGAGTTTCGCGAATCTTTGGTTTCGCACACCTAAGCACCCCCAAATTTCTTCCGTTGGTGCTCAAATTTTGCGTGGCCGCTTTATCTGACCCCAGGAACATCCTATGCGATTTCCGGAGAACTTTGTTCCGGGACCCTTGAATCCCGAAAAACCGTGCATTATACACTTCAATTTCAGCCGTTCGGGAGGTCGTACCGGACCCGGTTTCTTTTTCTCGGTGTTTTTCAATCACGCGTTCTAGCTCATTTTAGGAGTTAACCTATTCGATTTCAGCCTCAAATAACGAGTTTTAACGCATTTTTCACGATAATCCGTGTTTCGAGAATCTTTGGTTTACGCACACTGGCACCCCCAAATGTCTTCCGTTTGTGCTCAAATTTTGCGTGGCCGCTTTATCTGACCCCAAGAACATTATATGTGATTTCCGGAGAATTTTGTTCGGGACCCGGAATCCAGAAAAACCGTGTATTATATAATACACTTCAATTTTAGCCGTTCGGGAGGTCGTACCGGACCCGGTTTCTTTTTTTCCTTGTTTTTCAATCACGCGTCCTAGCTCATTTCGAGAGTTAACCTGTTCGATTTCAGCCTCAAATAACGAGTTTTAACGCATTTTTCACGATAATCCGAGTTTCGGCGAATGCTGGTTTCTGGCACTCCGGCACCCCCAAATTTCTTCCGTTGGTGCTCAAATTTTGCATGGCCGCTTTATCTGACCCCAGGAACATCCTATGCGATTTCCGGAGAATTTTGTTCCGGGACCCCGGAATCCCGAAAAACCGTGTATTATTATACACATCAATTTCAGCCGTTCGGGAGGTCGTACTGGACCCGAGTTCTTTTTCTCCCTGTTTTTCAATCACGCGTCCTAGCTCATTTCAGGAGTTAACCTGTTCGATTTAAGCCTCAAATAACGAGTTTTAACGCATTTTTCACGATAATCCGTGTTTCGGAGAATGCTGGTTTCTGGCACATCGGCACCCCCAAATGTCTTCCGTTTGTGCTCAAATTTTGCGTGGCCGCTTTATCTTACCCCAAGAACATCCTATGCGATTTCCAAAGAATTTTGTTCCGGGACCCGGAATCCCGAAAAACCGTGTATTATATACACTTCAATTTCAGCCGTTCGGGAGGTCGTGCGGACCGGTTTCTTTTTCTCCCCTGTTTTCAATCACGCATCCTAGCTCATTTCGAGAGTTAACCTGTTCGATTTCAGCCTCAAATAACGAGTTTTAACGCATTTTCACGATAATCCGAGTTTCGGCGAATCTTTGGTTTTACGGCACACAGGCACCCCAAATTTCTTCCGTTGGTGCTCAAATTTTGCGTGGCCGCTTTATCTGACCCCAGGAACATCCTATGCGATTTCCGGAGTATTTTGTTCCGGGACCCTTGAATCCCGAAAAACCGTGCATTATACACTTCAATTTCAACCGTTCGGGAGGTCGTACCGGACCCGGTTTCTTTTTCTCGGTGTTTTTCAATCACGCGTCCTAGCTCATTTCAGGAGTTAACCTGTTCGATTTCAGCCTCAAATAACGAGTTTTAACGCATTTTTCACGATAATCCGAGTTTCGGCGAATGCTGGATTCTGGCTCACCGACACCCCCAAATGTCTTCCGTTTGTGCTCATATTTTGCGTGGCCGCTTTATCTGACCCCAAGAACATCCTATGCGATTTCCGGAGAATTTTGTTCCAGGACCCGGAATCCCGAAAAACCGTGTATTATACACTTCAATTTCAAATAGTTCGGAGGTCGTCGGACCGGTTTCTTTTTTCCCGTTTTTCAATCATGCGTCCTAGCTCATTTCGGTGTTAACCGATTCGATTTCAGCCTCAAATAACGAGTTTTAACGCATTTTTCACGATAATCCGAGTTTCGGCGAATGCTTGGTTTACGCACACCAGCACCCCCAAATGTCTTCCGTTGGTGCTCAAATTTTGCGTGGGCGCTTTATCTGACCCCAGGAACATCCTATGCGATTTCCGGAGTATTTTGTTCCGGGACCCTTGAATCCCGAAAAAACCGTGCATTATACACTTCAATTTCGGCCGTTCGGGAGGTCGTGACCTTTTCTTTTTCTCGGTGTTTTTCAATCACGCGTCCTAGCTCATTTCAGGAGTTAACCTGTTCGATTTCACCTCAAATAACGAGTTTTAATGCATTTTCACGATAATCCGTGTTTCGGAGAATCTTTTTTACACCTGGCACCCCAAATGTCTTCCGTTTGTGCTCAAATTTTGCGTGGCCGCTTTATCTGACCCCAAGAACATCCTATGCGATTTCCGGAGAATTTTTTTCGGGACCCTGGAATCCCGAAAACCGTGTATTATATATACACTTCAATTTCGAAAGATAGTTCGGGAGGTCGTCTGGGACCCGGTTTCTTTTTTTTCTTTGTTTTTCAATCACGCGTCCTACTCATTTCGAGAGTTAACCTGTTCGATTTCGGCCTCAAATAACGAGTTTTAACGCATTTTTCACGATAATCCGAGTTTCGGCGAATCTTTGGTTTTCGCACACCGGCACCCCCAAATGTCTTCCGTTGGTGCTCAAATTTTGCGTGGCCGCTTTATCTGACCCCAGGAACATCCTATGCGATTTCGGAGAATTTTGTTCCGGGATCCCGGAATCCCGAACAACCGTGTATTATTATACAATTCAATTTCGGCCGTTCGGGAGGTCGTCTGGACCCGGTTTCTTTTTCTACCTTTTTTTTCAATCACGCGTCCTAGCTCATTTCAGGAGTTAACTTTGTTCGATTTCACCTCAAATAACGAGTTTTAACGCATTTTTCACGATAATCCGGGTTTAGGCGAATCTTGGTTTACGCACACCGACACCCCCAAATGTCTTCCGTTCTTTGCTCAAATTTTGCGTGGCGCTTTATCGACCCCAGGAACATCCTATGCGATTTCCGGAGAATTTTGTTCGGGACCGGAATCCCAAAAACGTGTATTATACACTTCAATTTCACCCGTTCGGGAGGTCGTACGGACCGGTTTTTTTTTTTTCCCTGCTTTTAAATCACGCGTCCTAGCTCATTTCAGAGTTAACTGTTCGATTTGAGCCTCAAATAACGAGTTTTAACGCATTTTCACGATAATCAGAGTTTCGGCGAATGCGGGTTTCGGCACACCGACACCCCAAATGTCTTCCGTTGGTGCTCAAATTTTGCGTGGCCGCTTTATCTGACCCCAGGAACATCCTATGCGATTTCCGGAGATATTTGTTCCGGGACCCCTAATCCCGAAAACCGTGTATTATATACTTCAATTTCGGCCGTTTGGGAGGTCGTTCGGACCGGTTTCTTTTTCTCCTGTTTTTCAATCACGCGTCCTAGCTCATTTCAGGAGTTAATCTGTTTGATTTCAGCCTCAAATAACGAGTTTTAACGCATTTTCACGATAATCCGAGTTTCGGCGAATCTTTGGTTTTACGCACAACGGCACCCCCAAATTTCTTCCGTTGGTGCTCAAATTTTGCGTGGCCGCTTTATTTGACCACAGGAACATCCTATGCGATTTCCGGAGAATTTTGTTCCGGGACCACGGAATCCCGAAAACCGTGCATTATACACTTCAATTTCGACCATTCGGAGGTCGTCTCGACCCGGTTTCGTTTTCTCCCTGTTTTTCAATCACGAGTCCTATCTCATTTAAGGAGTTAACCTGTTCGATTTAAGCCTCAAATAACGAGTTTTAACGCATTTTCACTATAATCAGGAGTTTCGGCGAATCTTGGTTTCGCACACACCCACCCCCAAATTTCTTCCGTTGGTGCTCAAATTTTGCGTGGCCGCTTTATCTGACCCCAGGAACATCCTATGCGATTTCCGGAGAATTTTGTTCCGGGACCCTTGAATCCCGAAAACCGTGCATTATACACTTCAATTTCAGTAGTTCGGGAGGTCGTCTGGGACCGGTTTCTTTTTCTCGGTGTTTTTCAATCACGCGTTCTAGCTCATTTTAGGAGTTAACCTATTCGATTTCAGCCTCAAATAACGAGTTTTAACGCATTTTTCACGATAATCCGTGTTTCGGAGAATGCTGGTTTCTGGCACACTGGCACCCCCAAATGTCTTCCGTTTGTGCTCAAATTTTGCGTGGCCGCTTTATCTGACCCCAAGAACATTATATGTGATTTCCGGAGAATTTTGTTCGGGACCCGGAATCCGAAAAACCGTGTATTATATAATACACTTCAATTTTAGCCGTTCGGAGGTCGTCTGGGACCGGTTTCTTTTTTCCTTGTTTTTCAATCACGCGTCCTAGCTCATTTCGAGAGTTAACTGTTCGATTTCAGCCTCAAATAACGAGTTTTAACGCATTTTCACGATAATCCGAGTTTCGGCGAATGCGGCTTACGCACACGCGGCACCCACAAATGTCTTCCGTTGGTGCTCAAACTTTGCGTGGCCGCTTTATCTGACCCCAGGAACATCCTATGCGATTTCCGGAGAATTTTGTTCCGGGACCCCGGAATCCCGAAAAACCGTGTATTATTATACACATCAATTTCAGCCGTTCGGGAGGTCGTACTGGACCCGAGTTCTTTTTCTCCCTGTTTTTCAATCACGCGTCCTAGCTCATTTCAGAAGTTAACCTGTTCGATTTAAGCCTCAAATAACGAGTTTTAACGCATTTTTCACGATAATCCGTGTTTCGAGAATCTTTGGTTTTACGGCACATCGGCACCCCCAAATGTCTTCCGTTTGTGCTCAAATTTTGCGTGGCCGCTTTATCGACCACGGGAACATCCTATGCGATTTCCGGAGAATTTTGTTCCGGGACCCGGAATCCCGAAAAACCAGTGCATTATACACTTCAATTTCAATTTAGTTCGGGAGGTCGTCGGACCGGTTTCTTTTCTCCTGTTTTTCAATCACGCGTCCTATCTCATTTAAGGAGTTAACCTGTTCGATTTCAGCCTCAAATAGCGAGTTTTAACGCATTTATCACGATAATCCGAGTTTCGGCGAATGCTGGTTTCTGGCACACCGGCACCCCCAAATGTCTTCCGTTGGTGCTCAAATTTTGCGTGGCCGCTTTATGTGACCCCAGGAACATCCTATGCGATTTCCGGAGAATTTTGTTCCGGGACCCCGGAATCCCGAAAAACCGTAAATATACACTTCAATTTCAGCCGTTCGTGAGGTCGTACCGGACCCGGTTTCTTTTTTTCCCTGTTTTTCAATCATGCGTCCTAGCTCATTTCGGTAGTTAACTTGTTCAATTTAAGCCTCAAATAACGAGTTTTAACGCATTTTTCACGATAATCCGAGTTTCGGCGAATGCTGGTTTCTAGCACACCGCCACTCCCAAATGTCTTCCGTTGGTGCTCAAATTTTGCGTGGCCGCTTTATCTCACCCCAGGAACATCCTATGTGATTTCCGGAGAATTTTGTTCCGGGACCCCGGAATCCCGAAAAACCGTGTATTATACACTTCAATTTCAGCCGTTCGTGAGGTCGTACCGGACCCGGTTTCTTTTGTTCCCTGTTTTTCAATCATGCGTCTTAGCTCATTTCGGGAGTTAACCTGTTCGATTTCAGCCTCAAATAACGAGTTTTAACGCATTTTTTACGATAATCCGGGTTTAGACGAATGCTGGTTTCTGGCATACCGGCACCCCCCAAATGTCTTCCGTTGGTGCTCAAATTTTGCGTGGCCGCTTTATCTGACCCGAGGAACATCCTATGCGATTTCCGGAGAATTTTGTTCCGGGACCCCGGAATCCCAAAAACCGTGTATTATACAACTTCAATTTCAAATTGTTCGGGAGGTCGTGCGGACCCGGTTTCTTTTTCTTTCTGTTTTTCAATCACGCGTCCTAGCTCAATTTAGGAGTTAACTTTGATTTCGATTTCGGCCTCAAATAACGAGTTTTAACGCATTTTCACGATAATCCGGGTTTAGGCGAATCTTGGTTTTACGCACACCGCACCCCCAAATGTCTTCCGTTGGTGCTCAAATTTTGCATGGCCGTTTTATCGACCCCAGAACATCCTATACGATTTCCGAAAAATTTTATTCCGGACCGGAATCCCCAAAACCGTGTATTATACACTTCAATTTCGGCCGTTCGGGAGGTCGTCTGGACCCGTTTCTTTTTTTTTCCCTGTTTTTCAATCACGCGTCCTAGCGCATTTCGTGAGTTAACCTGTTCGATTTCAGCCTCAAATAACGAGTTTTAACGCATTTTCACGATAATCCGAGTTTCGGCGAATGCGGGTTTACGCACACCGCACCCCAAATGTCTTCCGTTGGTGCTCAAATTTTGCGTGGCGCTTTATCGACCCCAGGAACATCCTATGCGATTTCCGGAGAATTTTGTTCCGGGATTCCGGAATCCCGAAAAACCGTGTATTATATACTTCAATTTCAGTCGTTTGGGAGGTCGTTCCGGACCCGGTTTCTTTTTCTCCCTGTTTCTCAATCACGCGTCCTAGCTCATTTAAGGAGTTAGCCTGTTTGATTTCAGCCTCAAATAACGAGTTTTAACGCATTTTTCACGATAATCCGAGTTTCGGCGAATGCTGGTTTCTGGCACAACGGCACCCCCAAATTTCTTCCGTTGGTGCTCAAATTTTGCATGGCCGCTTTATCTGACCCCAGGAACATCCTATGCGATTTCCGGAGAATTTTGTTCCGGGACCCCGGAATCCCGAAAAACCGTGTATTATATACTTCAATTTCAGCCGTTTGGGAGGTCGTTCCGGACCCGGTTTCTTTTTCTCCCTGTTTTTCAATCACGCGTCCTAGCTCATTTCAGGAGTTAACCTGTTTGATTTCAGCCTCAAATAACGAGTTTTAACGCATTTTTCACGATAATCCGGGTTTAGGCGAATGCTGGTTTCTGGCACACCGGCACCCCCAAATGTCTTCCGTTGGCGCTCAAATTTTGCGTGGCCGCTTTATCTGACCCCAGGAACATCCTATACGATTTCCGAAGAATTTTGTTCCGGGACCCCGGAATCCCCAAAAACCGTGTATTAAACACTTCAATTTCAGCCGTTCGTGAGGTCGTACCGGACCCGGTTTCTTTTTTTCCCTGTTTTTCAATCATGCGTCCTAGCTCATTTCGGTAGTTAACTTGTTCAGTTTCAGCCTCAAATAACGAGTTTTAACGCATTTTTCACGATAATCCGAGTTTCGGCGAATGCTGGTTTCTAGCACACCGCCACTCCCAAATGTCTTCCGTTGGTGCTCAAATTTTGCGTGGCCGCTTTATCTCACCCCAGGAACATCCTATGTGATTTCCGGAGAATTTTGTTCCGGGACCCCGGAATCCCGAAAAACCGTGTATTATACACTTCAATTTCAGCCGTTCGTGAGGTCGTCTCAGGACCGGTTTCTTTTTTCCTGTTTTTCAATCATGCGTCTTAGCTCATTTCGGAGTTAACTGTTTCGATTTCACCTCAAATAACGAGTTTTAACGCATTTTTCACGATAATCCGGGTTTAGACGAATGCTGGTTTCTGGCATACCGGCACCCCCAAATGTCTTCCGTTGGTGCTCAAATTTTGCGTGGCCGCTTTATCTGACCCGAGGAACATCCTATGCGATTTCCGGAGAATTTTGTTCCGGGACCCCGGAATCCCCAAAAACCGTGTATTATACAACTTCAATTTCAGCCGTTCGGGAGGTCGTACTGGACCCGGTTTCTTTTTCTTTCTGTTTTTCAATCACGCGTCCTAGCTTAATTTAGGAGTTAACCTGTTCGATTTCAGCCTCAAATAACGAGTTTTAACGCATTTTTCACGATAATCCGGGTTTAGGCGAATGCTGGTTTCTGGCACACCGGCACCCCCAAATGTCATACTCAATTTATTAAAGTTTCTTCATTTATCATTATTAAGACATTTGTGGAGTTAAAACTGTAATATTAGGCAGTTTGAAAATTTCCTAAAACCGAGACCCTCAAACGAAATCTCGACTTTCGGAAGGCATAAATCAACATACGTGCGTCTGATGATCATACTCCATTTATTAAAGTTTCTTCATTTATCATTATTAAGACATTCGTGTAGTTAAAACTGCAATATTAGACAGTTTGAAAATTTCCAAAAACCGAGGCCCACAAACGAAATCTCGACTTTCGGAAGGCGTAAATCAACATACGTGCGTCTGATGGTCATACTCCATTTATTAAAGTTTCTTCATTTATCATTATTAAGACAATTGTGGATTTAAAACTGCCATATTAGACAGTTTGAAAATTTCCAAAAACCGAGACCCTCAAACGAAATCTCGACTTTCGGAAGGCATAAATCAACATACGTGCGTCTGATGGTCATACTCCATTTATTAAAGTTTCTTTATTTATCATTATTAAGACATTCATGGAGTTAAAACTGCCATATTAGACAGTTTGAAAATTTCCAAAAACCAAGACCCTCAAACGAAATCTCGAGTTTCGGAAGGCATAAATCAACATACGTGCGTCTGATGGTCATACTCAATTTATTAAAGTTTCTTCATTTATCATTATTAAGACATTTGTGGAGTTAAAACTGTAATATTAGGCAGTTTGAAAATTTCCTAAAACCGAGACCCTCAAACGAAATCTCGACTTTCGGAAGGCATAAATCAACATACGTGCGTCTGATGATCATACTCCATTTATTAAAGTTTTTTCATTTATCATTATTAAGACATTCGTGTAGTTAAAACTGCAATATTAGACAGTTTGAAAATTTCCAAAAACCGAGGCCCACAAACGAAATCTCGACTTTCGGAAGGCGTAAATCAACATACGTGCGTCTGATGGTCATACTCCATTTATTAAAGTTTCTTCATTTATCATTGTTAAGTCATTTATGGAGTTAAAACTGCAATATTAGACAGTTTAAAAATTTCCAAAAACCGAGACCCTCAAACGAAATCTCGAGTTTCGGAAGGCATAAATCAACATACGTGCGTCTGATGGTCATACTCCATTTATTAAAGTTTCTTAATTTATCATTATTAAGTCATTTATGGAGTTAAAACTGCAATATTAGACAGTTTGAAAATTTCCTAAAACCGAGACCATCAAACGAAATCTCGACTTTCGGAAGGCATAAATCAACATACGTGCGTCTGATGGTCATACTCCATTTATTAAAGTTTCTTCATTTATCATTATTAAGACATTCGTGTAGTTAAAACTTCAATATTAGACAGTTTGAAAATTTCCAAAACCGAGGCCCACAAACGAAATCTCGACTTTCGGAAGGCGTAAATCAACATACGTGCGTCTTATGGTCATACTCCATTTATTAAAGTTTCTTCATTTATCATTATTAAGACAATTGTGGATTTAAAACTGCCATATTAGACAGTTTGAAAATTTCCAAAAACCGAGACCCTCAAACGAAATCTCGACTTTCGGAAGGCATAAATCAACATACGTGCGTCTGATGATCATACTCCATTTATTAAAGTTTCTTCATTTATCATTATTAAGACATTCGTGTAGTTAAAACTGCAATATTAGACAGTTTGAAAATTTCCAAAAACCGAGGCCCACAAACGAAATCTCGACTTTCGGAAGGCGTAAATCAACATACGTGCGTCTGATGGTCATACTCCATTTATTAAAGTTTCTTCATTTATCATTATTAAGACAATTGTGGATTTAAAACTGCCATATTAGACAGTTTGAAAATTTCCAAAAACCGAGACCCTCAAACGAAATCTCGACTTTCGGAAGGCATAAATCAACATACGTGCGTCTGATGGTCATACTCCATTTATTAAAGTTTCTTTATTTATCATTATTAAGATATTTGTGGAGTTAAAACTGTAATATTAGACAGTTTGAAAATTTCCAAAAACCGAGGCCCACAAACGAAATCTCGAATTTCGGAAGGCGTAAATCAACATACGTGCGTCTGATGGTCATACTCCATTTATTAAAGTTTCTTCATTTATCATTATTAAGACATTTGTGGAGTTAAAACTGCAATATTAGGCAGTTTGAAAACTTCCTAAAACCGAGACCCTCAAACGAAATCTCGAGTTTCGGAAGGCATAAATCAACATACGTGCGTCTGATGGTCATACTCCATTTATTAAAGTTTCTTCATTTATCATTATTAAGACATTTGTGGAGTTAAAACTGTAATATTAGACAGTTTGAAAATTTCCAATAACCGAGGCCCTCAAACGAAATCTCGACTTTCGGAAGGCATAAATCAACATACGTGCGTCTGATGGACATACTCCATTTATTAAAGTTTATTCATTTATCATTATTAAGACATTTGTGGAGTTAAACTGCAATATTAGGCAGTTTGAAAATTTCCAAAAACCGAGACCCTCAAACGAAATCACGAGTTTCGGAAGGCATAAATCAACATACGTGCGTCTGATGGTCATACTCCATTTATTAAAGTTTATTCATTTATCATTATTAAGACATTTGTGGAGTTAAAACTGCCATATTAGACAGTTTGAAAATTTCCAAAAACCAAGACCCTCAAACGAAATCTCGAGTTTCGGAAGGCATAAATCAACATACGTGCGTCTGATGGTCATACTCCATTTATTAAAGTTTCTTAATTTATCATTATTAAGTCATTTATGGAGTTAAACTGCAATATTAGGCAGTTTGAAAATTTCCAAAAACCGAGACCCTCAAACGAAATCACGAGTTTCGGAAGGCATAAATCAACATACGTGCGTCTGATGGTCATACTCCATTTATTAAAGTTTATTCATTTATCATTATTAAGACATTTGTGGAGTTAAAACTGCCATATTAGACAGTTTGAAAATTTCCAAAAACCAAGACCCTCAAACGAAATCTCGAGTTTCGGAAGGCATAAATCAACATACGTGCGTCTGATGGTCATACTCCATTTATTAAAGTTTCTTAATTTATCATTATTAAGTCATTTATGGAGTTAAAACTGCAATATTAGACAGTTTGAAAATTTCCTAAAACCGAGACCATCAAACGAAATCTCGACTTTCGGAAGGCATAAATCAACATACGTGCGTCTGATGGTCATACTCCATTTATTAAAGTTTCTTCATTTATCATTATTAAGACATTCGTGTAGTTAAAACTGCAATATTAGACAGTTTGAAAATTTCCAAAACAAAGAGGCCCACAAACGAAATCTCGACTTTCGGAAGGCGTAAATCAACATACGTGCGTCTTATGGTCATACTCCATTTATTAAAGTTTCTTCATTTATCATTTTTAAGTCATTTATGGAGTTAAAACTGCAATATTAGACAGTTTGAAAATTTCCTAAAACCGAGACCATCAAACGAAATCTCGACTTTCGGAAGGCATAAATCAACATACGTGCGTCTGATGGTCATACTCCATTTATTAAAGTTTCTTCATTTATCATTATTAAGTCATTTATGGAGTTAAAACTGCAATATTAGACAGTTTGAAAATTTACTAAAACCGAGACCATCAATCGAAATCTCGACTTTCGGAAGGCATAAATCAACATACGTCGTCCTGATGGTCATACTCCATTTATTAAAGTTACTTCATATATCATTATTAAGACATTCGTGTAGTTAAAACTGCAATATTAGACAGTTTGAAAATTTCCAAAACCGAGGCCCACAAACGAAATCTCGACTTTCGGAAGGCGTAAATCAACATACGTGCGTCTGATGGTCATACTCCATTTATTAAAGTTTCTTCATTTATCATTATTAAGACATTTGTGGAGTTAAAACTGCAATATTAGGCAGTTTGAAAACTTCCTAAAACCGAGACCCTCAAACGAAATCTCGACTTTCGGATGACATAAATAAACATACGTGCGTCTGATGGTCATACTCCATTTATTAAAGTTTCTTTATTTATCATTATTAAGACATTCATGGAGTTAAAACTGTCATATTAGACAGTTTGAAAATTTCCAAAAACCAAGACCCTCAAACGAAATCTCGAGTTTCGGAAGGCATAAATCAACTTACGTGCGTCTGATGGTCATACTCACTTTATTAAAGTTTCTTCATTTATCATTATTAAAACATTCGTGTAGTTAAAACTGCAATATTAGACAGTTTGAAAATTTCCAAAAACCGAGGCCCACAAACGAAATCTCGACTTTCGGAAGGCGTAAATCAACATACGTGCGTCTGATGGTCATACTCCATTTATTAAAGTTTCTTCATTTATCATTATTAAGACATTTATGGAGTTAAAACTGCAATATTAGACAGTTTGAAAATTTCCTAAAACCGAGACCATCAAACGAAATCTCGACTTTCGGAAGGCATAAATCAACATACGTGCGTCTGATGGTCATACTCCGTTTATTAAAGTTTTTTCATTTATCATTATTAAGAAATTCATGGAGTTAAAACTGCCATATTAGACAGTTTGAAAATTTCAAAAAACCGAGACTCTCAAACGAAATCTCGAGTTTCGGAAGGCATAAATCAACATACGTGCGTCTGATGGTCATACTCCATTTATTAAAGTTTCTTCATTAATCATTATTAAGACATTCGTGTAGTTAAAACTTCAATATTAGACAGTTTGAAAATTTCCAAAAATCGAGGCCCACAAACGAAATCTCGACTTTCGGAAGGCGTAAATCAACATACGTGCGTCTGATGGTCATACTCCATTTATTAAAGTTTCTTCATTTATCATTATTAAGATATTTGTGGAGTTAAAACTGTAATATTAGGCAGTTTGAAAATTTCCTAAAACCGAGACCCTCAAACGAAATCTCGACTTTCGGAAGGCATAAATCAACATACGTGCGTCTGATGGTCATACTCCATTTATTAAAGTTTATTCATTTATCATTATTAAGACATTTGTGGAGTTAAAACTGCCATATTAGACAGTTTAAAAATTTCCAAAAACCAAGACCCTCAAACGAAATCTCGAGTTTCGGAAGGCATAAATCAACATACGTGCGTCTGATGGTCATACTCCATTTATTAAAGTTTCTTAATTTATCATTATTAAGTCATTTATGGAGTTAAAACTGCAATATTAGACAGTTTGAAAATTTCCTAAAACCGAGACCATCAAACGAAATCTCGACTTTCGGAAGGCATAAATCAACATACGTTCGTCTGATGGTCATACTCCATTTATTAAAGTTTCTTCATTTATCATTATTAAGACATTCGTGTAGTTAAAACTGCAATATTAGACAGTTTGAAAATTTCCAAAACCGAGGCCCACAAACGAAATCTCGACTTTCGGAAGGCGTAAATCAACATATGTGCGTCTTATGGTCATACTCCATTTATTAAAGTTTCTTCATTTATCATTTTTAAGTCATTTATGGAGTTAAAACTGCAATATTAGACAGTTTGAAAATTTCCTAAAACCGAGACCATCAAACGAAATCTCGACTTTCGGAAGGCATAAATCAACATACGTGCGTCTGATGGTCATACTCCATTTATTAAAGTTTCTTCATTTATCATTATTAAGTCATTTATGGAGTTAAAACTGCAATATTAGACAGTTTGAAAATTTACTAAAACCGAGACCATCAATCGAAATCTCGACTTTCGGAAGGCATAAATCAACATACGTGCGTCTGATGGTCATACTCCATTTATTAAAGTTACTTCATATATCATTATTAAGACATTCGTGTAGTTAAAACTGCAATATTAGACAGTTTGAAAATTTCCAAAACCGAGGCCCACAAACGAAATCTCGACTTTCGGAAGGCGTAAATCAACATACGTGCGTCTGATGGTCATACTCCATTTATTAAAGTTTCTTCATTTATCATTATTAAGACATTTGTGGAGTTAAAACTGCAATATTAGGCAGTTTGAAAACTTCCTAAAACCGAGACCCTCAAACGAAATCTCGACTTTCGGATGACATAAATAAACATACGTGCGTCTGATGGTCATACTCCATTTATTAAAGTTTCTTTATTTATCATTATTAAGACATTCATGGAGTTAAAACTGTCATATTAGACAGTTTGAAAATTTCCAAAAACCAAGACCCTCAAACGAAATCTCGAGTTTCGGAAGGCATAAATCAACTTACGTGCGTCTGATGGTCATACTCACTTTATTAAAGTTTCTTCATTTATCATTATTAAAACATTCGTGTAGTTAAAACTGCAATATTAGACAGTTTGAAAATTTCCAAAAACCGAGGCCCACAAACGAAATCTCGACTTTCGGAAGGCGTAAATCAACATACGTGCGTCTGATGGTCATACTCCATTTATTAAAGTTTCTTCATTTATCATTATTAAGACATTTATGGAGTTAAAACTGCAATATTAGACAGTTTGAAAATTTCCTAAAACCGAGACCATCAAACGAAATCTCGACTTTCGGAAGGCATAAATCAACATACGTGCGTCTGATGGTCATACTCCGTTTATTAAAGTTTTTTCATTTATCATTATTAAGAAATTCATGGAGTTAAAACTGCAATATTAGACAGTTTGAAAATTTTCAAAAACCGAGACTCTCAAACGAAATCTCGAGTTTCGGAAGGCATAAATCAACATACGTGCGTCTGATGGTCATACTCCATTTATTAAAGTTTCTTCATTAATCATTATTAAGACATTCGTGTAGTTAAAACTTCAATATTAGACAGTTTGAAAATTTCCAAAAATCGAGGCCCACAAACGAAATCTCGACTTTCGGAAGGCGTAAATCAACATACGTGCGTCTGATGATCATACTCCATTTATTAAAGTTTCTTCATTTATCATTATTAAGATATTTGTGGAGTTAAAACTGTAATATTAGGCAGTTTGAAGATTTCCTAAAACCGAGACCCTCAAACGAAATCTCGACTTTCGGAAGGCATAAATCAACATACGTGCGTCTGATGGTCATACTCCATTTATTAAAGTTTCTTTATTTATCATTATTAAGACATTCGTGTAGTTAAAACTGCAATATTACACAGTTTGAAAATTTCCAAAAACCGAGGCCCACAAACGAAATCTCGACTTTCGGAAGGCGTAAATCAACATACGTGCGTCTGATGGTCATACTCCATTTATTAAAGTTTCTTCATTTATCATTGTTAAGTCATTTATGGAGTTAAAACTGCAATATTAGACAGTTTAAAAATTTCCAAAAACCGAGACCCTCAAACGAAATCTCGAGTTTCGGAAGGCATAAATCAACATACGTGCGTCTGATGGTCATACTCCATTTATTAAAGTTTCTTCATTTATCATTATTAAGACATTTGTGGAGTTAAAACTGTAATATTAGACAGTTTGAAAATTTCCAATAACCGAGGCCCTCAAACGAAATCTCGACTTTCGGAAGGCATAAATCAACATACGTGCGTCCGATGGACATACTCCATTTATTAAAGTTTATTCATTTATCATTATTAAGACATTTGTGGAGTTAAACTGCAATATTAGGCAGTTTGAAAATTTCCAAAAACCGAGACCCTCAAACGAAATCACGAGTTTCGGAAGGCATAAATCAACATACGTGCGTCTGATGGTCATACTCCATTTATTAAAGTTTATTCATTTATCATTATTAAGACATTTGTGGAGTTAAAACTGCCATATTAGACAGTTTGAAAATTTCCAAAAACCAAGACCCTCAAACGAAATCTCGAGTTTCGGAAGGCGTAAATCAACATACGTGCGTCTGATGGTCATACTCCATTTATTAAAGTTTCTTAATTTATCATTATTAAGTCATTTATGGAGTTAAAACTGCAATATTAGACAGTTTGAAAATTTCCTAAAACCGAGACCATCAAACGAAATCTCGACTTTCGGAAGGCATAAATCAACATACGTGCGTCTGATGGTCATACTCCATTTATTAAAGTTTCTTCATTTATCATTATTAAGACATTCGTGTAGTTAAAACTGCAATATTAGACAGTTTGAAAATTTCCAAAACCGAGGCCCACAAACGAAATCTCGACTTTCGGAAGGCGTAAATCAACATACGTGCGTCTTATGGTCATACTCCATTTATTAAAGTTTCTTCATTTATCATTTTTAAGTCATTTATGGAGTTAAAACTGCAATATTAGACAGTTTGAAAATTTCCTAAAACCGAGACCATCAAACGAAATCTCGACTTTCGGAAGGCATAAATCAACATACGTGCGTCTGATGGTCATACTCCATTTATTAAAGTTTCTTCATTTATCATTATTAAGTCATTTATGGAGTTAAAACTGCAATATTAGACAGTTTGAAAATTTACTAAAACCGAGACCATCAATCGAAATCTCGACTTTCGGAAGGCATAAATCAACATACGTGCGTCTGATGGTCATACTCCATTTATTAAAGTTACTTCATATATCATTATTAAGACATTCGTGTAGTTAAAACTGCAATATTAGACAGTTTGAAAATTTCCAAAAACCGAGGCCCACAAACGAAATCTCGACTTTCGGAAGGCGTAAATCAACATACGTGCGTCTGATGGTCATACTCCATTTATTAAAGTTTCTTCATTTATCATTATTAAGACATTTGTGGAGTTAAAACTGCAATATTAGGCAGTTTGAAAACTTCCTAAAACCGAGACCCTCAAACGAAATCTCGACTTTCGGATGACATAAATAAACATACGTGCGTCTGATGGTCATACTCCATTTATTAAAGTTTCTTTATTTATCATTTTTAAGTCATTTATGGAGTTAAAACTGCAATATTAGACAGTTTGAAAATTTCCTAAAACCGAGACCATCAAACGAAATCTCGACTTTCGGAAGGCATAAATCAACATACGTGCGTCTGATGGTCATACTCCATTTATTAAAGTTTCTTCATTTATCATTATTAAGTCATTTATGGAGTTAAAACTGCAATATTAGACAGTTTGAAAATTTACTAAAACCGAGACCATCAATCGAAATCTCGACTTTCGGAAGGCATAAATCAACATACGTGCGTCTGATGGTCATACTCCATTTATTAAAGTTACTTCATATATCATTATTAAGACATTCGTGTAGTTAAAACTGCAATATTAGACAGTTTGAAAATTTCCAAAAACCGAGGCCCACAAACGAAATCTCGACTTTCGGAAGGCGTAAATCAACATACGTGCGTCTGATGGTCATACTCCATTTATTAAAGTTTCTTCATTTATCATTATTAAGACATTTGTGGAGTTAAAACTGCAATATTAGGCAGTTTGAAAACTTCCTAAAACCGAGACCCTCAAACGAAATCTCGACTTTCGGATGACATAAATAAACATACGTGCGTCTGATGGTCATACTCCATTTATTAAAGTTTCTTTATTTATCATTATTAAGACATTCATGGAGTTAAAACTGTCATATTAGACAGTTTGAAAATTTCCAAAAACCAAGACCCTCAAACGAAATCTCGAGTTTCGGAAGGCATAAATCAACTTACGTGCGTCTGATGGTCATACTCACTTTATTAAAGTTTCTTCATTTATCATTATTAAAACATTCGTGTAGTTAAAACTGCAATATTAGACAGTTTGAAAATTTCCAAAAACCGAGGCCCACAAACGAAATCTCGACTTTCGGAAGGCGTAAATCAACATACGTGCGTCTGATGGTCATACTCCATTTATTAAAGTTTCTTCATTTATCATTATTAAGACATTTATGGAGTTAAAACTGCAATATTAGACAGTTTGAAAATTTCCTAAAACCGAGACTATCAAACGAAATCTCGACTTTCGGAAGGCATAAATCAACATACGTGCGTCTGATGGTCATACTCCGTTTATTAAAGTTTTTTCATTTATCATTATTAAGAAATTCATGGAGTTAAAACTGCAATATTAGACAGTTTGAAAATTTTCAAAAACCGAGACTCTCAAACGAAATCTCGAGTTTCGGAAGGCATAAATCAACATACGTGCGTCTGATGGTCATACTCCATTTATTAAAGTTTCTTCATTAATCATTATTAAGACATTCGTGTAGTTAAAACTTCAATATTAGACAGTTTGAAAATTTCCAAAAATCGAGGCCCACAAACGAAATCTCGACTTTCGGAAGGCGTAAATCAACATACGTGCGTCTGATGGTCATACTCCATTTATTAAAGTTTCTTCATTTATCATTATTAAGATATTTGTGGAGTTAAAACTGTAATATTAGGCAGTTTGAAAATTTCCTAAAACCGAGACCCTCAAACGAAATCTCGACTTTCGGAAGGCATAAATCAACATACGTGCGTCTGATGGTCATACTCCATTTATTAAAGTTTCTTTATTTATCATTATTAAGACATTCGTGTAGTTAAAACTGCAATATTAGACAGTTTGAAAATTTCCAAAACCGAGGCCCACAAACGAAATCTCGACTTTCGGAAGGCGTAAATCAACATACGTGCGTCTGATGGTCATACTCCATTTATTAAAGTTTCTTCATTTATCATTATTAAGACATTTGTGTAGTTAAAACTGAAATATTAGGCGGTTTGAAAATTTCCTAAAACCGAGACCCTCAAACGAAATCTCGACTTTCGGAAGGCATAAATCAACATACGTGCGTCTGATGGTCATACTCCATTTATTAAAGTTTCTTCATTAATCATTATTAAGACATTCGTGTAGTTAAAACTTCAATATTAGACAGTTTGAAAATTTCCAAAAATCGAGGCCCACAAACGAAATCTCGACTTTCGGAAGGCGTAAATCAACATACGTGCGTCTGATGGTCATACTCCATTTATTAAAGTTTCTTCATTTATCATTATTAAGACATTTGTGTAGTTAAAACTGAAATATTAGGCAGTTTGAAAATTTCCTAAAACCGAGACCCTCAAACGAAATCTCGACTTTCGGAAGGCATAAATCAACATACGTGCGTCTGATGGTCATACTCCATTTATTAAAGTTTCTTCATTAATCATTATTAAGACATTCGTGTAGTTAAAACTTCAATATTAGACAGTTTGAAAATTTCCAAAAATCGAGGCCCACAAACGAAATCTCGACTTTCGGAAGGCGTAAATCAACATACGTGCGTCTGATGGTCATACTCCATTTATTAAAGTTTCTTCATTTATCATTATTAAGATATTTGTGGAGTTAAAACTGTAATATTAGGCAGTTTGAAAATTTCCTAAAACCGAGACCCTCAAACGAAATCTCGACTTTCGGAAGGCATAAATCAACATACGTGCGTCTGATGGTCATACTCCATTTATTAAAGTTTCTTTATTTATCATTATTAAGACATTCGTGTAGTTAAAACTGCAATATTACACAGTTTGAAAATTTCCAAAAACCGAGGCCCACAAACGAAATCTCGACTTTCGGAAGGCGTAAATCAACATACGTGCGTCTGATGGTCATACTCCATTTATTAAAGTTTCTTCATTTATCATTATTAAGACATTTGTGTAGTTAAAACTGAAATATTAGGCAGTTTGAAAATTTCCTAAAACCGAGACCCTCAAACGAAATCTCGACTTTCGGAAGGCATAAATCAACATACGTGCGTCTGATGGTCATACTCCATTTATTAAAGTTTCTTCATTTATCATTATTAAGACATTCGTGTAGTTAAAACTGCAATATTAGACAGTTTGAAAATTTCCAAAAACCGAGGCCCACAAACGAAATCTCGACTTTCGGAAGGCGTAAATCAACATACGTGCGTCTGATGGTCATACTCCGTTTATTAAAGTTTCTTCATTTATCATTATTAAGACATTTGTGGAGTTAAAATTGTAATATTAGGCAGTTTGAAAATTTCCTAAAACCGAGACCCTCAAACGAAATCTCGACTTTCGGAAGGCATAAATAAACATACGTGCGTCTGATGTTCATACTCCATTTATTAAAGTTTCTTCATTTATCATTATTAAGACATTCGTGTAGTTAAAACTGCAATATTAGACAGTTTGAAAATTTCCAAAAACCGAGGCCCACAAACGAAATCTCGACTTTCGGAAGGCGTAAATCAACATACGTGCGTCTGATGGTCATACTCCATTTATTAAAGTTTCTTCATTTATCATTATTAAGATATTTGTGGAGTTAAAACTGTAATATTAGGCAGTTTGAAAATTTCCTAAAACCGAGACCCTCAAACGAAATCTCGACTTTCGGAAGGCATAAATCAACATATGTGCGTCTGATGGTCATACTCCATTTATTAAAGTTTCTTTATTTATCATTATTAAGACATTCGTGTAGTTAAAACTGCAATATTAGACAGTTTGAAAATTTCCAAAAACCGAGGCCCACAAACGAAATCTCGACTTTCGGAAGGCGTAAATCAACATACGTGCGTCTGATGGTCATACTCCATTTATTAAAGTTTCTTCATTTATCATTATTAAGACATTTGTGTAGTTAAAACTGAAATATTAGGCAGTTTGAAAATTTCCTAAAACCGAGGCCCACAAACGAAATCTCGACTTACGGAAGGCGTAAATCAACATACGTGCGTCTGATGGTCATACTCCATTTATTAAAGTTTCTTCATTTATCATTATTAAGACATTTATGGAGTTAAAACTGCAATATTAGACAGTTTGAAAATTTCCTAAAACCGAGACCATCAAACGAAATCTCGACTTTCGGAAGGCATAAATCAACATACGTGCGTCTGATGGTCATACTCCGTTTATTAAAGTTTTTTCATTTATCATTATTAAGAAATTCATGGAGTTAAAACTGCCATATTAGACAGTTTGAAAATTTCAAAAAACCGAGACTCTCAAACGAAATCTCGAGTTTCGGAAGGCATAAATCAACATACGTGCGTCTGATGGTCATACTCCATTTATTAAAGTTTCTTCATTAATCATTATTAAGACATTCGTGTAGTTAAAACTTCAATATTAGACAGTTTGAAAATTTCCAAAAATCGAGGCCCACAAACGAAATCTCGACTTTCGGAAGGCGTAAATCAACATACGTGCGTCTGATGGTCATACTCCATTTATTAAAGTTTCTTCATTTATCATTATTAAGATATTTGTGGAGTTAAAACTGTAATATTAGGCAGTTTGAAAATTTCCTAAAACCGAGACCCTCAAACGAAATCTCGACTTTCGGAAGGCATAAATCAACATACGTGCGTCTGATGGTCATACTCCATTTATTAAAGTTTCTTTATTTATCATTATTAAGACATTCGTGTAGTTAAAACTGCAATATTAGACAGTTTGAAAATTTCCAAAAATCGAGGCCCACAAACGAAATCTCGACTTTCGGAAGGCGTAAATCAACATACGTGCGTCTGATGGTCATACTCCATTTATTAAAGTTTCTTCATTTATCATTATTAAGACATTTGTGTAGTTAAAACTGAAATATTAGGCGGTTTGAAAATTTCCTAAAACCGAGACCCTCAAACGAAATCTCGACTTTCGGAAGGCATAAATCAACATACGTGCGTCTGATGGTCATACTCCATTTATTAAAGTTTCTTCATTTATCATTATTAAGACATTCGTGTAATTAAAACTGCAATATTAGACAGTTTGAAAATTTCCAAAAACCGAGGCCCACAAACGAAATCTCGACTTTCGGAAGGCGTAAATCAACATACGTGCGTCTGATGGTCATACTCCGTTTATTAAAGTTTCTTCATTTATCATTATTAAGACATTTGTGGAGTTAAAATTGTAATATTAGGCAGTTTGAAAATTTCCTAAAACCGAGACCCTCAAACGAAATCTCGACTTTCGGAAGGCATAAATAAACATACGTGCGTCTGATGTTCATACTCCATTTATTAAAGTTTCTTCATTTATCATTATTAAGACATTCGTGTAGTTAAAACTGCAATATTAGACAGTTTGAAAATTTCCAAAACCGAGGCCCACAAACGAAATCTCGACTTTCGGAAGGCGTAAATCAACATACGTGCGTCTGATGGTCATACTCCATTTATTAAAGTTTCTTCATTTATCATTATTAAGATATTTGTGGAGTTAAAACTGTAATATTAGGCGGTTTGAAAATTTCCTAAAACCGAGACCCTCAAACGAAATCTCGACTTTCGGAAGGCATAAATCAACATATGTGCGTCTGATGGTCATACTCCATTTATTAAAGTTTCTTTATTTATCATTATTAAGACATTCGTGTAGTTAAAACTGCAATATTAGACAGTTTGAAAATTTCCAAAAGCCGAGGCCCACAAACGAAATCTCGACTTTCGGAAGGCGTAAATCAACATACGTGCGTCTGATGGTCATACTCCATTTATTAAAGTTTCTTCATTTATCATTATTAAGACATTTGTGTAGTTAAAACTGAAATATTAGGCAGTTTGAAAATTTCCTAAAACCGAGACTCTCAAACGAAATCTCGACTTTCGGAAGGCATAAATCAACATACGTGCGTCTGATGGTCATACTCCATTTATTAAAGTTTCTTCATTTATCATTATTAAGACATTCGTGTAGTTAAAACTGCAATATTAGACAGTTTGAAAATTTCCAAAAACCGAGGCCCACAAACGAAATCTCGACTTTCGGAAGGCGTAAATCAACATAGGTGCGTCTGATGGTCATACTCCGTTTATTAAAGTTTCTTCATTTATCATTATTAAGACATTTGTGGAGTTAAAATTGTAATATTAGGCAGTTTGAAAATTTCCTAAAACCGAGACCCTCAAACGAAATCTCGACTTTCGGAAGGCATAAATCAACATACGTGTGTCTGATGGTCATACTCCATTTATTAAAGTTTATTCATTTATCATTATTAAGACATTTGTGGAGTTAAAACTGCCATATTAGACAGTTTGAAAATTTCCAAAAACCAAGACCCTCAAACGAAATCTCGAGTTTCGGAAGGCATAAATCAACATACGTGCGTCTGATGGTCATACTCCATTTATTAAAGTTTCTTCATTTATCATTATTAAGTCATTTATGGAGTTAAAAATGCAATATTAGACAGTTTGAAAATTTTCTAAAACCGAGACCATCAAACGAAATCTCGACTTTCGGAAGGCATAAATCAACATACGTGCGTCTGATGGTCATACTCCATTTATTAAAGTTTCTTCATTTATCATTATTAAGACATTCGTGTAGTTAAAACTGCAATATTAGACAGTTTGAAAATTTCCAAAACCGAGGCCCACAAACGAAATCTCGACTTTCGGAAGGCGTAAATCAACATACGTGCGTCTTATGGTCATACTCCATTTATTAAAGTTTCTTCATTTATCATTTTTAAGTCATTTATGGAGTTAAAACTGCAATATTAGACAGTTTGAAAATTTCCTAAAACCGAGACAATCAAACGAAATCTCGAGTTTCGGAAGGCATAAATCAAAATACGTGCGTCTGATGGTCATACTCCATTTATTAAAGTTTCTTCATTTATCATTATTAAGACATTTGTGGAGTTAAAACTGCAATATTAGGCAGTTTGAAAACTTCCTAAAACCGAGACCCTCAAACGAAATCTCGACTTTCGGATGACATAAATCAACATACGTGCGTCTGATGGTCATACTCCATTTATTAAAGTTTCTTTATTTATCATTATTAAGACATTCATGGAGTTAAAACTGCCATATTAGACAGTTTGAAAATTTCCAAAAACCAAGACCCTCAAACGAAATCTCGAGTTTCGGAAGGCGTAAATCAACATACGTGCGTCTGATGGTCATACTCCATTTATTAAAGTTTCTTTATTTATCATTATTAAGACATTCATGGAGTTAAAACTGCCATATTAGACAGTTTATAAATTTCAAAAAACCAAGACCCTCAAACGAAATCTCGAGTTTCGGAAGGCGTAAATCAACATACGTGCGTCTGATGGTCATACTCCATTTATTAAAGTTTCTTTATTTATCATTATTAAGACATTTATGGAGTTAAAACTGCAATATTAGAAAGTTTGAAAATTTCCAAAAACCGAGACCCTCAAACGAAATCTCGACTTTCGGAAGGCGTAAATCAACATACGTGCGTCTGATGGTCATACTCCATTTATTAAAGTTTCTTCATTTATCATTGTTAAGTCATTTATGGAGTTAAAACTGCAATATTAGACAGTTTGAAAATTTCCAAAAACCGAGGCCCACAAACGAAATCTCGACTTTCGGAAGGCGTAAATCAACATACGTGCGTCTGATGGTCATACTCCATTTATTAAAGTTTCTTCATTTATCATTATTAAGACATTTGTGGAGTTAAAACTGTAATATTAGGCAGTTTGAAAATTTCCTAAAACCGAGACCCTCAAACGAAATCTCGACTTTCGGAAGGCATAAATCAACATACGTGCGTCTGATGGTCATACTCCATTTATTAAAGTTTCTTTATTTATCATTATTAAGACATTCGTGTAGTTAAAACTGCAATATTAGACAGTTTGAAAATTTCCAAAAACCGAGGCCCACAAACGAAATCTCGACTTTCGGAAGGCGTAAATCAACATACGTGCATCTGATGGTCATACTCCATTTATTAAAGTTTCTTCATATATCATTATTAAGACATTCGTGTAGTTAAAACTGCAATATTAGACAGTTTGAAAATTTCCAAAAACCGAGGCCCACAAACGAAATCTCGACTTTCGGAAGGCGTAAATCAACATACGTGCGTCTGATGGTCATACTCCATTTATTAAAGTTTCTTCATTTATCATTATTAAGACATTTGTGGAGTTAAAACTGCAATATTAGGCAGTTTGAAAACTTCCTAAAACCGAGACCCTCAAACGAAATCTCGACTTTCGGATGACATAAATCAACATACCTGCGTCTGATGGTCATACTCCATTTATTAAAGTTTCTTTATTTATCATTATTAAGACATTCATGGAGTTAAAACTTCCATATTAGACAGTTTGAAAATTTCCAAAAACCAAGACTCTCAAACGAAATCTCGAGTTTCGGAAGGCATAAATCAACTTACGTGCGTCTGATGGTCATACTCACTTTATTAAAGTTTCTTCATTTATCATTATTAAGACATTCGTGTAGTTAAAACTGCAATATTAGACAGTTTGAAAATTTCCAAAAACCGAGGCCCACAAACGAAATCTCGACTTTCGGAAGGCGTAAATCAACATACGTGCGTCTGATGGTCATACTCCATTTATTAAAGTTTCTTCATTTATCATTATTAAGACATTCGTGTAGTTAAAACTGCAATATTAGACAGTTTGAAAATTTCCAAAAACCGAGGCCCACAAACGAAATCTCGACTTTCGGAAGGCGTAAATCAACATACGTGCGTCTGATGGTCATACTCCATTTATTAAAGTTTCTTCATTTATCATTATTAAGACATTTGTGGAGTTAAAATTGTAATATTAGGCAGTTTGAAAATTTCCTCAAACCGAGACCCTCAAACGAAATCTCGACTTTCGGAAGGCATAAATCAACATACGTGCGTCTGATGGTCATACTCCATTTATTAAAGTTTCTTCATTTATCATTATTAAGACATTTGTGGAGTTAAAACTGCAATATTAGGCAGTTTGAAAACTTCCTAAAACCGAGACCCTCAAACGAAATCTCGACTTTCGGAAGGCATAAATCAACATACGTCGTCGATGGTCATACTCCATTTATTAAAGTTTCTTTATTTATCATTATTAAGACATTAATGGAGTTAAAACTGCCATATTAGACAGTTTGAAAATTTCCAAAAACAAGAAGACCCTCAAACGAAATCTCGAGTTTCGGAAGACATAAATCAACATACGTGCGTCTGATGGTCATACTCACTTTATTAAAGTTTCTTCATTTATCATTATTAAGACATTCGTGTAGTTAAAACTGCAATATTAGACAGTTTGAAAATTTCCAAAAACCGAGGCCCACAAACGAAATCTCGACTTTCGGAAGGCGTAAATCAACATACGTGCGTCTGATGGTCATACTCCATTTATTAAAGTTTCTTCATTTATCATTGTTAAGTCATTTATGGAGTTAAAACTGCAATATTAGACAGTTTGAAAATTTCCAAAAACCGAGGCCCACAAACGAAATCTCGACTTTCGGAAGGCGTAAATCAACATACGTGCGTCTGATGGTCATACTCCATTTATTAAAGTTTCTTCATTTATCATTGTTAAGTCATTTATGGAGTTAAAACTGCAATATTAGACAGTTTGAAAATTTCCAAAAACCGAGGCCCACAAACGAAATCTCGACTTTCGGAAGGCGTAAATCAACATACGTGCGTCTGATGGTCATACTCCATTTATTAAAGTTTCTTCATTTATCATTATTAAGACATTTGTGGAGTTAAAACTGTAATATTAGGCAGTTTGAAAATTTCCTAAAACCGAGACCCTCAAACGAAATCTCGACTTTCGGAAGGCATAAATCAACATACGTGCGTCTGATGGTCATACTCCATTTATTAAAGTTTCTTTATTTATCATTATTAAGACATTCGTGTAGTTAAAACTGCAATATTAGACAGTTTGAAAATTTCCAAAACCGAGGCCCACAAACGAAATCTCGACTTTCGGAAGGCGTAAATCAACATACGTGCGTCTGATGGTCATACTCCATTTATTAAAGTTTCTTCATTTATCATTATTAAGACATTTGTGTAGTTAAAACTGAAATATTAGGCGGTTTGAAAATTTCCTAAAACCGAGACCCTCAAACGAAATCTCGACTTTCGGAAGGCATAAATCAACATACGTGCGTCTGATGGTCATACTCCATTTATTAAAGTTTCTTCATTTATCATTATTAACACATTCGTGTATTTAAAACTGCAATATTAGACAGTTTGAAAATTTCCAAAAACCGAGGCCCACAAACGAAATCTCGACTTTCGGAAGGCGTAAATCAACATACGTGCGTCTGATGGTCATACTCCGTTTATTAAAGTTCATTTATCATTATTAAGACATTTGTGGAGTTAAAATTGTAATATTAGGCAGTTTGAAAATTTCCTAAAACCGAGACCCTCAAACGAAATCTCGACTTTCGGAAGGCATAAATCAACATACGTGCGTCTGATGGTCATACTCCATTTATTAAAGTTTCTTCATTTATCATTATTAAGACATTTGTGTAGTTAAAACTGCAATATTAGGCAGTTTGAAAATTTCCTAAAACCGAGACCCTCAAACGAACTCTCGACTTTCGGAAGGTATAAATCAACATACGTCGTCGATGGTCATACTCCATTTATTAAAGTTTCTTCATTTATCATTATTAAGACATTTATGGAGTTAAAACTGCAATATTAGACAGTTTGAAAATTTCCAAAACCGAGACCCTCAAACGAAATCTCGACTTTCGGAAGGCATAAATCAACATACGTGCGTCTGATGGTCATACTCCATTTATTAAAGTTTCTTCATTTATCATTATTAAGTCATTTATGGAGTTAAAACTGCAATATTAGACAGTTTGAAAATTTACTAAAACCGAGACCATCAATCGAAATCTCGACTTTCGGAAGGCATAAATCAACATACGTGCGTCTGATGGTCATACTCCATTTATTAAAGTTTCTTCATATATCATTATTAAGACATTCGTGTAGTTAAAACTGCAATATTAGACAGTTTGAAAATTTCCAAAACCGAGGCCCACAAACGAAATCTCGACTTTCGGAAGGCGTAAATCAACATACGTGCGTCTGATGGTCATACTCCATTTATTAAAGTTTCTTCATTTATCATTATTAAGACATTTGTGGAGTTAAAACTGCAATATTAGGCAGTTTGAAAACTTCCTAAAACCGAGACCCTCAAACGAAATCTCGACTTTCGGATGACATAAATCAACATACGTGCGTCTGATGGTCATACTCCATTTATTAAAGTTTCTTTATTTATCATTATTAAGACATTCATGGAGTTAAAACTGCCATATTAGACAGTTTGAAAATTTCCAAAAACCAAGACCCTCAAACGAAATCTCGAGTTTCGGAAGGCATAAATCAACTTACGTGCGTCTGATGGTCATACTCACTTTATTAAAGTTTCTTCATTTATCATTATTAAGACATTCGTGTAGTTAAAACTGCAATATTAGACAGTTTGAAAATTTCCAAAACCGAGGCCCACAAACGAAATCTCGACTTTCGGAAGGCGTAAATCAACATACGTGCGTCTGATGGTCATACTCCATTTATTAAAGTTTCTTCATTTATCATTATTAAGACATTCGTGTAGTTAAAACTGCAATATTAGACAGTTTGAAAATTTCCAAAACCGAGGCCCACAAACGAAATCTCGACTTTCGGAAGGCGTAAATCAACATACGTGCGTCTGATGGTCATACTCCATTTATTAAAGTTTCTTCATTTATCATTATTAAGACATTTGTGGAGTTAAAATTGTAATATTAGGCAGTTTGAAAATTTCCTAAAACCGAGACCCTCAAACGAAATCTCGACTTTCGGAAGGCATAAATCAACATACGTGCGTCTGATGGTCATACTCCATTTATTAAAGTTTCTTCATTTATCATTATTAAGACATTTGTGGAGTTAAAACTGCAATATTAGGCAGTTTGAAAACTTCCTAAAACCGAGACCCTCAAACGAAATCTCGACTTTCGGAAGGCATAAATCAACATACGTGCGTCTGATGGTCATACTCCATTTATTAAAGTTTCTTTATTTATCATTATTAAGACATTAATGGAGTTAAAACTGCCATATTAGACAGTTTGAAAATTTCCAAAAACCAAGACTCTCAAACGAAATCTCGAGTTTCGGAAGGCATAAATCAACATACGTGCGTCTGATGGTCATACTCACTTTATTAAAGTTTCTTCATTTATCATTATTAAGACATTCGTGTAGTTAAAACTGCAATATTAGACAGTTTGAAAATTTCCAAAAACCGAGGCCCACAAACGAAATCTCGACTTTCGGAAGGCGTAAATCAACATACGTGCGTCTGATGGTCATACTCCATTTATTAAAGTTTCTTCATTTATCATTGTTAAGTCATTTATGGAGTTAAAACTGCAATATTAGACAGTTTGAAAATTTCCAAAAACCGAGGCCCACAAACGAAATCTCGACTTTCGGAAGGCGTAAATCAACATACGTGCGTCTGATGGTCATACTCCATTTATTAAAGTTTCTTCATTTATCATTGTTAAGTCATTTATGGAGTTAAAACTGCAATATTAGACAGTTTGAAAATTTCCAAAAACCGAGGCCCACAAACGAAATCTCGACTTTCGGAAGGCGTAAATCAACATACGTGCGTCTGATGGTCATACTCCATTTATTAAAGTTTCTTCATTTATCATTATTAAGACATTTGTGGAGTTAAAACTGTAATATTAGGCAGTTTGAAAATTTCCTAAACCGAGACCCTCAAACGAAATCTCGACTTTCGGAAGGCATAAATCAACATACGTGCGTCTGATGGTCATACTCCATTTATTAAAGTTTCTTTATTTATCATTATTAAGACATTCGTGTAGTTAAAACTGCAATATTAGACAGTTTGAAAATTTCCAAAAACCGAGGCCCACAAACGAAATCTCGACTTTCGGAAGGCGTAAATCAACATACGTGCATCTGATGGTCATACTCCATTTATTAAAGTTTCTTCATATATCATTATTAAGACATTCGTGTAGTTAAAACTGCAATATTAGACAGTTTGAAAATTTCCAAAACCGAGGCCCACAAACGAAATCTCGACTTTCGGAAGGCGTAAATCAACATACGTGCGTCTGATGGTCATACTCCATTTATTAAAGTTTCTTCATTTATCATTATTAAGACATTTGTGGAGTTAAAACTGCAATATTAGGCAGTTTGAAAACTTCCTAAAACCGAGACCCTCAAACGAAATCTCGACTTTCGGATGACATAAATCAACATACGTGCGTCTGATGGTCATACTCCATTTATTAAAGTTTCTTTATTTATCATTATTAAGACATTCATGGAGTTAAAACTGCCATATTAGACAGTTTGAAAATTTCCAAAAACCAAGACCCTCAAACGAAATCTCGAGTTTCGGAAGGCATAAATCAACTTACGTGCGTCTGATGGTCATACTCACTTTATTAAAGTTTCTTCATTTATCATTATTAAGACATTCGTGTAGTTAAAACTGCAATATTAGACAGTTTGAAAATTTCCAAAACCGAGGCCCACAAACGAAATCTCGACTTTCGGAAGGCGTAAATCAACATACGTGCGTCTGATGGTCATACTCCATTTATTAAAGTTTCTTCATTTATCATTATTAAGACATTCGTGTAGTTAAAACTGCAATATTAGACAGTTTGAAAATTTCCAAAAACCGAGGCCCACAAACGAAATCTCGACTTTCGGAAGGCGTAAATCAACATACGTGCGTCTGATGGTCATACTCCATTTATTAAAGTTTCTTCATTTATCATTATTAAGACATTTGTGGAGTTAAAATTGTAATATTAGGCAGTTTGAAAATTTCCTAAAACCGAGACCCTCAAACGAAATCTCGACTTTCGGAAGGCATAAATCAACATACGTGCGTCTGATGGTCATACTCCATTTATTAAAGTTTCTTCATTTATCATTATTAAGACATTTGTGGAGTTAAAACTGCAATATTAGGCAGTTTGAAAACTTCCTAAAACCGAGACCCTCAAACGAAATCTCGACTTTCGGAAGGCATAAATCAACATACGTGCGTCTGATGGTCATACTCCATTTATTAAAGTTTCTTTATTTATCATTATTAAGACATTAATGGAGTTAAAACTGCCATATTAGACAGTTTGAAAATTTCCAAAAACCAAGACCCTCAAACGAAATCTCGAGTTTCGGAAGACATAAATCAACATACGTGCGTCTGATGGTCATACTCACTTTATTAAAGTTTCTTCATTTATCATTATTAAGACATTCGTGTAGTTAAAACTGCAATATTAGACAGTTTGAAAATTTCCAAAACCGAGGCCCACAAACGAAATCTCGACTTTCGGAAGGCGTAAATCAACATACGTGCGTCTGATGGTCATACTCCATTTATTAAAGTTTCTTCATTTATCATTGTTAAGTCATTTATGGAGTTAAAACTGCAATATTAGACAGTTTGAAAATTTCCAAAAACCGAGGCCCACAAACGAAATCTCGACTTTCGGAAGGCGTAAATCAACATACGTGCGTCTGATGGTCATACTCCATTTATTAAAGTTTCTTCATTTATCATTGTTAAGTCATTTATGGAGTTAAAACTGCAATATTAGACAGTTTGAAAATTTCCAAAACCGAGGCCCACAAACGAAATCTCGACTTTCGGAAGGCGTAAATCAACATACGTGCGTCTGATGGTCATACTCCATTTATTAAAGTTTCTTCATTTATCATTATTAAGACATTTGTGGAGTTAAAACTGTAATATTAGGCAGTTTGAAAATTTCCTAAAACCGAGACCCTCAAACGAAATCTCGACTTTCGGAAGGCATAAATCAACATACGTGCGTCTGATGGTCATACTCCATTTATTAAAGTTTCTTTATTTATCATTATTAAGACATTCGTGTAGTTAAAACTGCAATATTAGACAGTTTGAAAATTTCCAAAACCGAGGCCCACAAACGAAATCTCGACTTTCGGAAGGCGTAAATCAACATACGTGCGTCTGATGGTCATACTCCATTTATTAAAGTTTCTTCATTTATCATTATTAAGACATTTGTGTAGTTAAAACTGAAATATTAGGCGGTTTGAAAATTTCCTAAAACCGAGACCCTCAAACGAAATCTCGACTTTCGGAAGGCATAAATCAACATACGTGCGTCTGATGGTCATACTCCATTTATTAAAGTTTCTTCATTTATCATTATTAACACATTCGTGTATTTAAAACTGCAATATTAGACAGTTTGAAAATTTCCAAAACCGAGGCCCACAAACGAAATCTCGACTTTCGGAAGGCGTAAATCAACATACGTGCGTCTGATGGTCATACTCCGTTTATTAAAGTTCATTTATCATTATTAAGACATTTGTGGAGTTAAAATTGTAATATTAGGCAGTTTGAAAATTTCCTAAAACCGAGACCCTCAAACGAAATCTCGACTTTCGGAAGGCATAAATCAACATACGTGCGTCTGATGGTCATACTCCATTTATTAAAGTTTCTTCATTTATCATTATTAAGACATTTGTGTAGTTAAAACTGCAATATTAGGCAGTTTGAAAATTTCCTAAAACCGAGACCCTCAAACGAACTCTCGACTTTCGGAAGGTATAAATCAACATACGTGCGTCTGATGGTCATACTCCATTTATTAAAGTTTCTTCATTTATCATTATTAAGACATTTATGGAGTTAAAACTGCAATATTAGAAAGTTTGAAAATTTCCAAAAACCGAGACCCTCAAACGAAATCTCGACTTTCGGAAGGCATAAATCAACATACGTGCGTCTGATGGTCATACTCCATTTATTAAAGTTTCTTCATTTATCATTATTAAGTCATTTATGGAGTTAAAACTGCAATATTAGATAGTTTGAAAATTTACTAAAACCGAGACCATCAATCGAAATCTCGACTTTTGGAAGGCATAAATCAACATACGTGCGTCTGATGGTCATACTCCATTTATTAAAGTTTCTTCATATATCATTATTAAGACATTCGTGTAGTTAAAACTGCAATATTAGACAGTTTGAAAATTTCCAAAAACCGAGGCCCACAAACGAAATCTCGACTTTCGGAAGGCGTAAATCAACATACGTGCGTCTGATGGTCATACTCCATTTATTAAAGTTTCTTCATTTATCATTATTAAGACATTTGTGGAGTTAAAACTGCAATATTAGGCAGTTTGAAAACTTCCTAAAACCGAGACCCTCAAACGAAATCTCGACTTTCGGATGACATAAATCAACATACGTGCGTCTGATGGTCATACTTCATTTATTAAAGTTTCTTTATTTATCATTATTAAGACATTCATGGAGTTAAAACTGCCATATTAGACAGTTTGAAAATTTCCAAAAACCAAGACCCTCAAACGAAATCTCGAGTTTCGGAAGGCATAAATCAACTTACGTGCGTCTGATGGTCATACTCACTTTATTAAAGTTTCTTCATTTATCATTATTAAGACATTCGTGTAGTTAAAACTGCAATATTAGACAGTTTGAAAATTTCCAAAAACCGAGGCCCACAAACGAAATCTCGACTTTCGGAAGGCGTAAATCAACATACGTGCGTCTGATGGTCATACTCCATTTATTAAAGTTTCTTCATTTATCATTATTAAGACATTCGTGTAGTTAAAACTGCAATATTAGACAGTTTGAAAATTTCCAAAACCGAGGCCCACAAACGAAATCTCGACTTTCGGAAGGCGTAAATCAACATACGTGCGTCTGATGGTCATACTCCATTTATTAAAGTTTCTTCATTTATCATTATTAAGACATTTGTGGAGTTAAAATTGTAATATTAGGCAGTTTGAAAATTTCCTAAAACCGAGACCCTCAAACGAAATCTCGACTTTCGGAAGGCATAAATCAACATACGTGCGTCTGATGGTCATACTCCATTTATTAAAGTTTCTTCATTTATCATTATTAAGACATTTGTGGAGTTAAAACTGCAATATTAGGCATCTTGAAAACTTCCTAAAACCGAGACCCTCAAACGAAATCTCGACTTTCGGAAGGCATAAATCAACATACGTGCGTCTGATGGTCATACTCCATTTATTAAAGTTTCTTTATTTATCATTATTAAGACATTAATGGAGTTAAAACTGCCATATTAGACAGTTTGAAAATTTCCAAAAACCAAGACCCTCAAACGAAATCTCGAGTTTCGGAAGGCATAAATCAACATACGTGCGTCTGATGGTCATACTCACTTTATTAAAGTTTCTTCATTTATCATTATTAATACATTCGTGTAGTTAAAACTGCAATATTAGACAGTTTGAAAATTTCCAAAAACCGAGGCCCACAAACGAAATCTCGACTTTCGGAAGGCGTAAATCAACATACGTGCGTCTGATGGTCATACTCCATTTATTAAAGTTTCTTCATTTATCATTGTTAAGTCATTTATGGAGTTAAAACTGCAATATTAGACAGTTTGAAAATTTCCAAAAACCGAGGCCCACAAACGAAATCTCGACTTTCGGAAGGCGTAAATCAACATACGTGCGTCTGATGGTCATACTCCATTTATTAAAGTTTCTTCATTTATCATTGTTAAGTCATTTATGGAGTTAAAACTGCAATATTAGACAGTTTGAAAATTTCCAAAAACCGAGGCCCACAAACGAAATCTCGACTTTCGGAAGGCGTAAATCAACATACGTGCGTCTGATGGTCATACTCCATTTATTAAAGTTTCTTCATTTATCATTATTAAGACATTTGTGGAGTTAAAACTGTAATATTAGGCAGTTTGAAAATTTCCTAAAACCGAGACCCTCAAACGAAATCTCGACTTTCGGAAGGCATAAATCAACATACGTGCGTCTGATGGTCATACTCCATTTATTAAAGTTTCTTTATTTATCATTATTAAGACATTCGTGTAGTTAAAACTGCAATATTAGACAGTTTGAAAATTTCCAAAACCGAGGCCCACAAACGAAATCTCGACTTTCGGAAGGCGTAAATCAACATACGTGCGTCTGATGGTCATACTCCATTTATTAAAGTTTCTTCATTTATCATTATTAAGACATTTGTGTAGTTAAAACTGAAATATTAGGCGGTTTGAAAATTTCCTAAAACCGAGACCCTCAAACGAAATCTCGACTTTCGGAAGGCATAAATCAACATGCGTGCGTCTGATGGTCATACTCCATTTATTAAAGTTTCTTCATTTATCATTATTAAGACATTCGTGTAGTTAAAACTGCAATATTAGACAGTTTGAAAATTTCCAAAACCGAGGCCCACAAACGAAATCTCGACTTTCGGAAGGCGTAAATCAACATACGTCGTCGATGGTCATACTCCGTTTATTAAAGTTTCTTCATTTATCATTATTAAGACATTCGTGTAGTTAAAACTGCAATATTAGACAGTTTGAAAATTTCCAAAACCGAGGCCCACAAACGAAATCTCGACTTTCGGGCGTAAATCAACATACGTCGTCGATGGTCATACTCCATTTATTAAAGTTTCTTCATTTATCATTGTTAAGTCATTTATGGAGTTAAAACTGCAATATTAGACAGTTTGAAAATTTCCAAAAACCGAGGCCCACAAACGAAATCTCGACTTTCGGAAGGCGTAAATCAACATACGTGCGTCTGATGGTCATACTCCATTTATTAAAGTTTCTTCATTTATCATTGTTAAGTCATTTATGGAGTTAAAACTGCAATATTAGACAGTTTGAAAATTTCCAAAACCGAGGCCCACAAACGAAATCTCGACTTTCGGAAGGCGTAAATCAACATACGTGCGTCTGATGGTCATACTCCATTTATTAAAGTTTCTTCATTTATCATTATTAAGACATTTGTGGAGTTAAAACTGTAATATTAGGCGGTTTGAAAATTTCCTAAAACCGAGACCCTCAAACGAAATCTCGACTTTCGGAAGGCATAAATCAACATACGTGCGTCTGATGGTCATACTCCATTTATTAAAGTTTCTTTATTTATCATTATTAAGACATTCGTGTAGTTAAAACTGCAATATTAGACAGTTTGAAAATTTCCAAAAACCGAGGCCCACAAACGAAATCTCGACTTTCGGAAGGCGTAAATCAACATACGTGCGTCTGATGGTCATACTCCATTTATTAAAGTTTCTTCATTTATCATTATTAAGACATTTGTGTAGTTAAAACTGAAATATTAGGCAGTTTGAAAATTTCCTAAAACCGAGACCCTCAAACGAAATCTCGACTTTCGGAAGGCATAAATCAACATGCGTGCGTCTGATGGTCATACTCCATTTATTAAAGTTTCTTCATTTATCATTATTAAGACATTCGTGTAGTTAAAACTGCAATATTAGACAGTTTGAAAATTTCCAAAAACCGAGGCCCACAAACGAAATCTCGACTTTCGGAAGGCGTAAATCAACATACGTGCGTCTGATGGTCATACTCCGTTTATTAAAGTTTCTTCATTTATCATTATTAAGACATTTGTGGAGTTAAAATTGTAATATTAGGCAGTTTGAAAATTTCCTAAAACCGAGACCCTCAAACGAAATCTCGACTTTCGGAAGGCATAAATCAACATACGTGCGTCTGATGTTCATACTCCATTTATTAAAGTTTCTTCATTTATCATTATTAAGACATTCGTGTAGTTAAAACTGCAATATTAGACAGTTTGAAAATTTCCAAAACCGAGGCCCACAAACGAAATCTCGACTTTCGGAAGGCGTAAATCAACATACGTGCGTCTGATGGTCATACTCCATTTATTAAAGTTTCTTCATTTATCATTATTAAGATATTTGTGGAGTTAAAACTGTAATATTAGGCAGTTTGAAAATTTCCTAAAACCGAGACCCACAAACGAAATCTCGACTTTCGGAAGGCGTAAATCAACATACGTGCGTCTGATGGTCATACTCCATTTATTAAAGTTTCTTCATTTATCATTATTAAGACATTTGTGTAGTTAAAACTGAAATATTAGGCAGTTTGAAAATTTCCTAAAACCGAGACCCTCAAACGAAATCTCGACTTTCGGAAGGCATAAATCAACATGCGTGCGTCTGATGGTCATACTCCATTTATTAAAGTTTCTTCATTTATCATTATTAAGACATTCGTGTAGTTAAAACTGCAATATTAGACAGTTTGAAAATTTCCAAAAACCGAGGCCCACAAACGAAATCTCGACTTTCGGAAGGCGTAAATCAACATACGTGCGTCTGATGGTCATACTCCGTTTATTAAAGTTTCTTCATTTATCATTATTAAGACATTCGTGTAGTTAAAACTGCAATATTAGACAGTTTGAAAATTTCCAAAAACCGAGGCCCACAAACGAAATCTCGACTTTCGGAAGGCGTAAATCAACATACGTGCGTCTGATGGTCATACTCCATTTATTAAAGTTTCTTCATTTATCATTGTTAAGTCATTTATGGAGTTAAAACTGCAATATTAGACAGTTTGAAAATTTCCAAAACCGAGGCCCACAAACGAAATCTCGACTTTCGGAAGGCGTAAATCAACATACGTGCGTCTGATGGTCATACTCCATTTATTAAAGTTTCTTCATTTATCATTGTTAAGTCATTTATGGAGTTAAAACTGCAATATTAGACAGTTTGAAAATTTCCAAAACCGAGGCCCACAAACGAAATCTCGACTTTCGGAAGGCGTAAATCAACATACGTGCGTCTGATGGTCATACTCCATTTATTAAAGTTTCTTCATTTATCATTATTAAGACATTTGTGGAGTTAAAACTGTAATATTAGGCGGTTTGAAAATTTCCTAAAACCGAGACCCTCAAACGAAATCTCGACTTTCGGAAGGCATAAATCAACATACGTGCGTCTGATGGTCATACTCCATTTATTAAAGTTTCTTTATTTATCATTATTAAGACATTCGTGTAGTTAAAACTGCAATATTAGACAGTTTGAAAATTTCCAAAACCGAGGCCCACAAACGAAATCTCGACTTTCGGAAGGCGTAAATCAACATACGTGCGTCTGATGGTCATACTCCATTTATTAAAGTTTCTTCATTTATCATTATTAAGACATTTGTGTAGTTAAAACTGAAATATTAGGCGGTTTGAAAATTTCCTAAAACCGAGACCCTCAAACGAAATCTCGACTTTCGGAAGGCATAAATCAACATGCGTGCGTCTGATGGTCATACTCCATTTATTAAAGTTTCTTCATTTATCATTATTAAGACATTCGTGTAGTTAAAACTGCAATATTAGACAGTTTGAAAATTTCCAAAACCGAGGCCCACAAACGAAATCTCGACTTTCGGAAAGCGTAAATCAACATACGTGCGTCTGATGGTCATACTCCGTTTATTAAAGTTTCTTCATTTATCATTATTAAGACATTTGTGGAGTTAAAATTGTAATATTAGGCGGTTTGAAAATTTCCTAAAACCGAGACCCTCAAACGAAATCTCGACTTTCGGAAGGCATAAATCAACATACGTGCGTCTGATGTTCATACTCCATTTATTAAAGTTTCTTCATTTATCATTATTAAGACATTCGTGTAGTTAAAACTGCAATATTAGACAGTTTGAAAATTTCCAAAAACCGAGGCCCACAAACGAAATCTCGACTTTCGGAAGGCGTAAATCAACATACGTGCGTCTGATGGTCATACTCCATTTATTAAAGTTTCTTCATTTATCATTATTAAGATATTTGTGGAGTTAAAACTGTAATATTAGGCAGTTTGAAAATTTCCTAAAACCGAGACCCTCAAACGAAATCTCGACTTTCGGAAGGCATAAATCAACATATGTGCGTCTGATGGTCATACTCCATTTATTAAAGTTTCTTTATTTATCATTATTAAGACATTCGTGTAGTTAAAACTGCAATATTAGACAGTTTGAAAATTTCCAAAACCGAGGCCCACAAACGAAATCTCGACTTTCGGAAGGCGTAAATCAACATACGTGCGTCTGATGGTCATACTCCATTTATTAAAGTTTCTTCATTTATCATTATTAAGACATTTGTGTAGTTAAAACTGAAATATTAGGCAGTTTGAAAATTTCCTAAAACCGAGACTCTCAAACGAAATCTCGACTTTCTAAGGCATAAATCAACATACGTGCGTCTGATGGTCATACTCCATTTATTAAAGTTTCTTCATTTATCATTATTAAGACATTCGTGTAGTTAAAACTGCAATATTAGACAGTTTGAAAATTTCCAAAAACCGAGGCCCACAAACGAAATCTCGACTTTCGGAAGGCGTAAATCAACATACGTGCGTCTGATGGTCATACTCCATTTATTAAAGTTTCTTCATTTATCATTATTAAGACATTTGTGGAGTTAAAATTGTAATATTAGGCAGTTTGAAAATTTCCTAAAACCGAGACCCTCAAACGAAATCTCGACTTTCGGAAGGCATAAATCAACATACGTGCGTCTGATGGTCATACTCCATTTATTAAAGTTTCTTCATTTATCATTATTAAGACATTTGTGGAGTTAAAACTGCAATATTAGGCAGTTTGAAAACTTCCTAAAACCGAGACCCTCAAACGAAATCTCGACTTTCGGAAGGCATAAATCAACATACGTGCGTCTGATGGTCATACTCCATTTATTAAAGTTTCTTTATTTATCATTATTAAGACATTAATGGAGTTAAAACTGCCATATTAGACAGTTTGAAAATTTCCAAAAACCAAGACCCTCAAACGAAATCTCGAGTTTCGGAAGACATAAATCAACATACGTGCGTCTGATGGTCATACTCACTTTATTAAAGTTTCTTCATTTATCATTATTAAGACATTCGTGTAGTTAAAACTGCAATATTAGACAGTTTGAAAATTTCCAAAAACCGAGGCCCACAAACGAAATCTCGACTTTCGGAAGGCGTAAATCAACATACGTGCGTCTGATGGTCATACTCCATTTATTAAAGTTTCTTCATTTATCATTGTTAAGTCATTTATGGAGTTAAAACTGCAATATTAGACAGTTTGAAAATTTCCAAAACCGAGGCCCACAAACGAAATCTCGACTTTCGGAAGGCGTAAATCAACATACGTGCGTCTGATGGTCATACTCCATTTATTAAAGTTTCTTCATTTATCATTGTTAAGTCATTTATGGAGTTAAAACTGCAATATTAGACAGTTTGAAAATTTCCAAAACCGAGGCCCACAAACGAAATCTCGACTTTCGGAAGGCGTAAATCAACATACGTGCGTCTGATGGTCATACTCCATTTATTAAAGTTTCTTCATTTATCATTATTAAGACATTTGTGGAGTTAAAACTGTAATATTAGGCGGTTTGAAAATTTCCTAAAACCGAGACCCTCAAACGAAATCTCGACTTTCGGAAGGCATAAATCAACATACGTGCGTCTGATGTTCATACTCCATTTATTAAAGTTTCTTCATTTATCATTATTAAGACATTCGTGTAGTTAAAACTGCAATATTAGACAGTTTGAAAATTTCCAAAACCGAGGCCCACAAACGAAATCTCGACTTTCGGAAGGCGTAAATCAACATACGTGCGTCTGATGGTCATACTCCATTTATTAAAGTTTCTTCATTTATCATTATTAAGATATTTGTGGAGTTAAAACTGTAATATTAGGCAGTTTGAAAATTTCCTAAAACCGAGACCCTCAAACGAAATCTCGACTTTCGGAAGGCATAAATCAACATATGTGCGTCTGATGGTCATACTCCATTTATTAAAGTTTCTTTATTTATCATTATTAAGACATTCGTGTAGTTAAAACTGCAATATTAGACAGTTTGAAAATTTCCAAAACCGAGGCCCACAAACGAAATCTCGACTTTCGGAAGGCGTAAATCAACATACGTGCGTCTGATGGTCATACTCCATTTATTAAAGTTTCTTCATTTATCATTATTAAGACATTTGTGTAGTTAAAACTGAAATATTAGGCAGTTTGAAAATTTCCTAAAACCGAGACTCTCAAACGAAATCTCGACTTTCGGAAGGCATAAATCAACATACGTGCGTCTGATGGTCATACTCCATTTATTAAAGTTTCTTCATTTATCATTATTAAGACATTCGTGTAGTTAAAACTGCAATATTAGACAGTTTGAAAATTTCCAAAACCGAGGCCTGGCTTGACGAAATCTCGACTTTCGGAAGGCGTAAATCAACATACGTGCGTCTGATGGTCATACTCCATTTATTAAAGTTTCTTCATTTATCATTATTAAGACATTTGTGGAGTTAAAATTGTAATATTAGGCAGTTTGAAAATTTCCTAAAACCGAGACCCTCAAACGAAATCTCGACTTTCGGAAGGCATAAATCAACATACGTGCGTCTGATGGTCATACTCCATTTATTAAAGTTTCTTCATTTATCATTATTAAGACATTTGTGGAGTTAAAACTGCAATATTAGGCAGTTTGAAAACTTCCTAAAACCGAGACCCTCAAACGAAATCTCGACTTTCGGAAGGCATAAATCAACATACGTGCGTCTGATGGTCATACTCCATTTATTAAAGTTTCTTTATTTATCATTATTAAGACATTAATGGAGTTAAAACTGCCATATTAGACAGTTTGAAAATTTCCTAAAACCAAGACCCTCAAACGAAATCTCGAGTTTCGGAAGACATAAATCAACATACGTGCGTCTGATGGTCATACTCACTTTATTAAAGTTTCTTCATTTATCATTATTAAGACATTCGTGTAGTTAAAACTGCAATATTAGACAGTTTGAAAATTTCCAAAACCGAGGCCCACAAACGAAATCTCGACTTTCGGAAGGCGTAAATCAACATACGTGCGTCTGATGGTCATACTCCATTTATTAAAGTTTCTTCATTTATCATTGTTAAGTCATTTATGGAGTTAAAACTGCAATATTAGACAGTTTGAAAATTTCCAAAACCGAGGCCCACAAACGAAATCTCGACTTTCGGAAGGCGTAAATCAACATACGTGCGTCTGATGGTCATACTCCATTTATTAAAGTTTCTTCATTTATCATTGTTAAGTCATTTATGGAGTTAAAACTGCAATATTAGACAGTTTGAAAATTTCCAAAAACCGAGGCCCACAAACGAAATCTCGACTTTCGGAAGGCGTAAATCAACATACGTGCGTCTGATGGTCATACTCCATTTATTAAAGTTTCTTCATTTATCATTATTAAGACATTTGTGGAGTTAAAACTGTAATATTAGGCAGTTTGAAAATTTCCTAAAACCGAGACCCTCAAACGAAATCTCGACTTTCGGAAGGCATAAATCAACATACGTGCGTCTGATGTTCATACTCCATTTATTAAAGTTTCTTCATTTATCATTATTAAGACATTCGTGTAGTTAAAACTGCAATATTAGACAGTTTGAAAATTTCCAAAAACCGAGGCCCACAAACGAAATCTCGACTTTCGGAAGGCGTAAATCAACATACGTGCGTCTGATGGTCATACTCCATTTATTAAAGTTTCTTCATTTATCATTATTAAGATATTTGTGGAGTTAAAACTGTAATATTAGGCAGTTTGAAAATTTCCTAAAACCGAGACCCTCAAACGAAATCTCGACTTTCGGAAGGCATAAATCAACATAGGTGCGTCTGATGGTCATACTCCATTTATTAAAGTTTCTTTATTTATCATTATTAAGACATTCGTGTAGTTAAAACTGCAATATTAGACAGTTTGAAAATTTCCAAAAACCGAGGCCCACAAACGAAATCTCGACTTTCGGAAGGCGTAAATCAACATACGTGCGTCTGATGGTCATACTCCATTTATTAAAGTTTCTTCATTTATCATTATTAAGACATTCGTGTAGTTAAAACTGCAATATTAGACAGTTTGAAAATTTCCAAAAACCGAGGCCCACAAACGAAATCTCGACTTTCGGAAGGCGTAAATCAACATACGTGCGTCTGATGGTCATACTCCATTTATTAAAGTTTCTTCATTTATCATTATTAAGACATTTGTGTAGTTAAAACTGAAATATTAGGCAGTTTGAAAATTTCCTAAAACCGAGACCCTCAAACGAAATCTCGACTTTCGGAAGGCATAAATCAACATACGTGCGTCTGATGGTCATACTCCATTTATTAAAGTTTCTTCATTTATCATTATTAACACATTCGTGTATTTAAAACTGCAATATTAGACAGTTTGAAAATTTCCAAAAACCGAGGCCCACAAACGAAATCTCGACTTTCGGAAGGCGTAAATCAACATACGTGCGTCTGATGGTCATACTCCGTTTATTAAAGTTCATTTATCATTATTAAGACATTTGTGGAGTTAAAATTGTAATATTAGGCAGTTTGAAAATTTCCTAAAACCGAGACCTCAAACGAAATCTCGACTTTCGGAAGGCATAAATCAACATACGTGCGTCTGATGGTCATACTCCATTTATTAAAGTTTCTTCATTTATCATTATTAAGACATTTGTGTAGTTAAAACTGCAATATTAGGCAGTTTGAAAATTTCCTAAAACCGAGACCCTCAAACGAACTCTCGACTTTCGGAAGGTATAAATCAACATACGTGCGTCTGATGGTCATACTCCATTTATTAAAGTTTCTTCATTTATCATTATTAAGACATTTATGGAGTTAAAACTGCAATATTAGAAAGTTTGAAAATTTCCAAAAACCGAGACCCTCAAACGAAATCTCGACTTTCGGAAGGCATAAATCAACATACGTGCGTCTGATGGTCATACTCCATTTATTAAAGTTTCTTCATTTATCATTATTAAGTCATTTATGGAGTTAAAACTGCAATATTAGATAGTTTGAAAATTTACTAAAACCGAGACCATCAATCGAAATCTCGACTTTCGGAAGGCATAAATCAACATACGTGCGTCTGATGGTCATACTCCATTTATTAAAGTTTCTTCATATATCATTATTAAGACATTCGTGTAGTTAAAACTGCAATATTAGACAGTTTGAAAATTTCCAAAAACCGAGGCCCACAAACGAAATCTCGACTTTCGGAAGGCGTAAATCAACATACGTGCGTCTGATGGTCATACTCCATTTATTAAAGTTTCTTCATTTATCATTATTAAGACATTTGTGGAGTTAAAACTGCAATATTAGGCAGTTTGAAAACTTCCTAAAACCGAGACCCTCAAACGAAATCTCGACTTTCGGATGACATAAATCAACATACGTGCGTCTGATGGTCATACTCCATTTATTAAAGTTTCTTTATTTATCATTATTAAGACATTCATGGAGTTAAAACTGCCATATTAGACAGTTTGAAAATTTCCAAAAACCAAGACCCTCAAACGAAATCTCGAGTTTCGGAAGGCATAAATCAACTTACGTGCGTCTGATGGTCATACTCACTTTATTAAAGTTTCTTCATTTATCATTATTAAGACATTCGTGTAGTTAAAACTGCAATATTAGACAGTTTGAAAATTTCCAAAAACCGAGGCCCACAAACGAAATCTCGACTTTCTAAGGCGTAAATCAACATACGTGCGTCTGATGGTCATACTCCATTTATTAAAGTTTCTTCATTTATCATTATTAAGACATTCGTGTAGTTAAAACTGCAATATTAGACAGTTTGAAAATTTCCAAAACCGAGGCCCACAAACGAAATCTCGACTTTCGGAAGGCGTAAATCAACATACGTGCGTCTGATGGTCATACTCCATTTATTAAAGTTTCTTCATTTATCATTATTAAGACATTTGTGGAGTTAAAATTGTAATATTAGGCAGTTTGAAAATTTCCTAAAACCGAGACCCTCAAACGAAATCTCGACTTTCGGAAGGCATAAATCAACATACGTGCGTCTGATGGTCATACTCCATTTATTAAAGTTTCTTCATTTATCATTATTAAGACATTTGTGGAGTTAAAACTGCAATATTAGGCAGTTTGAAAACTTCCTAAAACCGAGACCCTCAAACGAAATCTCGACTTTTGGAAGGCATAAATCAACATACGTGCGTCTGATGGTCATACTCCATTTATTAAAGTTTCTTTATTTATCATTATTAAGACATTAATGGAGTTAAAACTGCCATATTAGACAGTTTGAAAATTTCCAAAAACCAAGACTCTCAAACGAAATCTCGAGTTTCGGAAGGCATAAATCAACATACGTGCGTCTGATGGTCATACTCACTTTATTAAAGTTTCTTCATTTATCATTATTAAGACATTCGTGTAGTTAAAACTGCAATATTAGACAGTTTGAAAATTTCCAAAACCGAGGCCCACAAACGAAATCTCGACTTTCGGAAGGCGTAAATCAACATACGTGCGTCTGATGGTCATACTCCATTTATTAAAGTTTCTTCATTTATCATTGTTAAGTCATTTATGGAGTTAAAACTGCAATATTAGACAGTTTGAAAATTTCCAAAACCGAGGCCCACAAACGAAATCTCGACTTTCGGAAGGCGTAAATCAACATACGTGCGTCTGATGGTCATACTCCATTTATTAAAGTTTCTTCATTTATCATTGTTAAGTCATTTATGGAGTTAAAACTGCAATATTAGACAGTTTGAAAATTTCCAAAAACCGAGGCCCACAAACGAAATCTCGACTTTCGGAAGGCGTAAATCAACATACGTGCGTCTGATGGTCATACTCCATTTATTAAAGTTTCTTCATTTATCATTATTAAGACATTTGTGGAGTTAAAACTGTAATATTAGGCGGTTTGAAAATTTCCTAAAACCGAGACCCTCAAACGAAATCTCGACTTTCGGAAGGCATAAATCAACATACGTGCGTCTGATGGTCATACTCCATTTATTAAAGTTTCTTTATTTATCATTATTAAGACATTCGTGTAGTTAAAACTGCAATATTAGACAGTTTGAAAATTTCCAAAACCGAGGCCCACAAACGAAATCTCGACTTTCGGAAGGCGTAAATCAACATACGTGCATCTGATGGTCATACTCCATTTATTAAAGTTTCTTCATTTATCATTATTAAGACATTTGTGTAGTTAAAACTGAAATATTAGGCAGTTTGAAAATTTCCTAAAACCGAGACCCTCAAACGAAATCTCGACTTTCGGAAGGCATAAATCAACATACGTGCGTCTGATGGTCATACTCCATTTATTAAAGTTTCTTCATTTATCATTATTAAGATATTCGTGTAGTTAAAACTGCAATATTAGACAGTTTGAAAATTTCCAAAAACCGAGGCCCACAAACGAAATCTCGACTTTCGGAAGGCATAAATCAACATACGTGCGTCTGATGGTCATACTCCATTTATTAAAGTTTCTTTATTTATCATTATTAAGACATTCGTGTAGTTAAAACTGCAATATTACACAGTTTGAAAATTTCCAAAAACCGAGGCCCACAAACGAAATCTCGACTTTCGGAAGGCGTAAATCAACATACGTGCGTCTGATGGTCATACTCCATTTATTAAAGTTTCTTCATTTATCATTATTAAGACATTTGTGGAGTTAAAACTGTAATATTAGGCAGTTTGAAAATTTCCTAAAACCGAGACCCTCAAACGAAATCTCGACTTTCGGAAGGCATAAATCAACATACGTGCGTCTGATGGTCATACTCCATTTATTAAAGTTTCTTTATTTATCATTATTAAGACATTCGTGTAGTTAAAACTGCAATATTAGACAGTTTGAAAATTTCCAAAAACCGAGACCCTCAAACGAAATCTCGACTTTCGGAAGGCATAAATCAACATACGTGCGTCTGATGTTCATACTCCATTTATTAAAGTTTCTTCATTTATCATTATTAAGACATTCGTGTAGTTAAAACTGCAATATTAGACAGTTTGAAAATTTCCAAAAACCGAGGCCCACAAACGAAATCTCGACTTTCGGAAGGCGTAAATCAACATACGTGCGTCTGATGGTCATACTCCATTTATTAAAGTTTCTTCATTTATCATTATTAAGATATTTGTGGAGTTAAAACTGTAATATTAGGCAGTTTGAAAATTTCCTAAAACCGAGACCCTCAAACGAAATCTCGACTTTCGGAAGGCATAAATCAACATATGTGCGTCTGATGGTCATACTCCATTTATTAAAGTTTCTTTATTTATCATTATTAAGACATTCGTGTAGTTAAAACTGCAATATTAGACAGTTTGAAAATTTCCAAAACCGAGGCCCACAAACGAAATCTCGACTTTCGGAAGGCGTAAATCAACATACGTGCGTCTGATGGTCATACTCCATTTATTAAAGTTTCTTCATTTATCATTATTAAGACATTTGTGTAGTTAAAACTGAAATATTAGGCAGTTTGAAAATTTCCTAAAACCGAGACTCTCAAACGAAATCTCGACTTTCGGAAGGCATAAATCAACATACGTGCGTCTGATGGTCATACTCCATTTATTAAAGTTTCTTCATTTATCATTATTAAGACATTCGTGTAGTTAAAACTGCAATATTAGACAGTTTGAAAATTTCCAAAAACCGAGGCCCACAAACGAAATCTCGACTTTCGGAAGGCGTAAATCAACATACGTGCGTCTGATGGTCATACTCCGTTTATTAAAGTTTCTTCATTTATCATTATTAAGACATTTGTGGAGTTAAAATTGTAATATTAGGCAGTTTGAAAATTTCCTAAAACCGAGACCCTCAAACGAAATCTCGACTTTCGGAAGGCATAAATCAACATACGTGTGTCTGATGGTCATACTCCATTTATTAAAGTTTATTCATTTATCATTATTAAGACATTTGTGGAGTTAAAACTGCCATATTAGACAGTTTGAAAATTTTCAAAAACCAAGACCCTCAAACGAAATCTCGAGTTTCGGAAGGCATAAATCAACATACGTGCGTCTGATGGTCATACTCCATTTATTAAAGTTTCTTCATTTATCATTATTAAGTCATTTATGGAGTTAAAAATGCAATATTAGACAGTTTGAAAATTTCCTAAAACCGAGACCATCAAACGAAATCTCGACTTTCGGAAGGCATAAATCAACATACGTGCGTCTGATGGTCATACTCCATTTATTAAAGTTTCTTCATTTATCATTATTAAGACATTCGTGTAGTTAAAACTGCAATATTAGACAGTTTGAAAATTTCCAAAACCGAGGCCCACAAACGAAATCTCGACTTTCGGAAGGCGTAAATCAACATACGTGCGTCTTATGGTCATACTCCATTTATTAAAGTTTCTTCATTTATCATTTTTAAGTCATTTATGGAGTTAAAACTGCAATATTAGACAGTTTGAAAATTTCCTAAAACCGAGACAATCAAACGAAATCTCGAGTTTCGGAAGGCATAAATCAAAATACGTGCGTCTGATGGTCATACTCCATTTATTAAAGTTTCTTCATTTATCATTATTAAGACATTTGTGGAGTTAAAACTGCAATATTAGGCAGTTTGAAAACTTCCTAAAACCGAGACACTCAAACGAAATCTCGACTTTCGGATGACATAAATCAACATACGTGCGTCTGATGGTCATACTCCATTTATTAAAGTTTCTTTATTTATCATTATTAAGACATTCATGGAGTTAAAACTGCCATATTAGACAGTTTGAAAATTTCCAAAAACCAAGACCCTCAAACGAAATCTCGAGTTTCGGAAGGCGTAAATCAACATACGTGCGTCTGATGGTCATACTCCATTTATTAAAGTTTCTTTATTTATCATTATTAAGACATTCATGGAGTTAAAACTGCCATATTAGACAGTTTATAAATTTCCAAAAACCAAGACCCTCAAACGAAATCTCGAGTTTCGGAAGGCGTAAATCAACATACGTGCGTCTGATGGTCATACTCCATTTATTAAAGTTTCTTTATTTATCATTATTAAGACATTTATGGAGTTAAAACTGCAATATTAGACAGTTTGAAAATTTCCAAAAACCGAGACCCTCAAACGAAATCTCGACTTTCGGAAGGCATAAATCAACATACGTGCGTCTGATGGTCATACTCCATTTATTAAAGTTTCTTCATATATCATTATTAAGACATTCGTGTAGTTAAAACTGCAATATTAGACAGTTTGAAAATTTCCAAAAACCGAGGCCCACAAACGAAATCTCGACTTTCGGAAGGCGTAAATCAACATACGTGCGTCTGATGGTCATACTCCATTTATTAAAGTTTCTTCATTTATCATTATTAAGACATTTGTGGAGTTAAAACTGCAATATTAGGCAGTTTGAAAACTTCCTAAAACCGAGACCCTCAAACGAAATCTCGACTTTCGGATGACATAAATCAACATACGTGCGTCTGATGGTCATACTCCATTTATTAAAGTTTCTTTATTTATCATTATTAAGACATTCATGGAGATAAAACTGCCATATTAGACAGTTTGAAAATTTCCAAAAACCAAGACCCTCAAACGAAATCTCGAGTTTCGGAAGGCATAAATCAACTTACGTGCGTCTGATGGTCATACTCACTTTATTAAAGTTTCTTCATTTATCATTATTAAGACATTCGTGTAGTTAAAACTGCAATATTAGACAGTTTGAAAATTTCCAAAAACCGAGGCCCACAAACGAAATCTCGACTTTCGGAAGGCGTAAATCAACATACGTGCGTCTGATGGTCATACTCCATTTATTAAAGTTTCTTCATTTATCATTATTAAGACATTCGTGTAGTTAAAATTGCAATATTAGACAGTTTGAAAATTTCCAAAACCGAGGCCCACAAACGAAATCTCGACTTTCGGAAGGCGTAAATCAACATACGTGCGTCTGATGGTCATACTCCATTTATTAAAGTTTCTTCATTTATCATTATTAAGACATTTGTGGAGTTAAAATTGTAATATTAGGCGGTTTGAAAATTTCCTAAAACCGAGACCTCAAACGAAATCTCGACTTTCGGAAGGCATAAATCAACATACGTGCGTCTGATGGTCATACTCCATTTATTAAAGTTTCTTCATTTATCATTATTAAGACATTTGTGGAGTTAAAACTGCAATATTAGGCAGTTTGAAAACTTCCTAAAACCGAGACCCTCAAACGAAATCTCGACTTTCGGAAGGCATAAATCAACATACGTGCGTCTGATGGTCATACTCCATTTATTAAAGTTTCTTTATTTATCATTATTAAGACATTAATGGAGTTAAAACTGCCATATTAGACAGTTTGAAAATTTCCAAAAACCAAGACCCTCAAACGAAATCTCGAGTTTCGGAAGGCATAAATCAACATACGTGCGTCTGATGGTCATACTCACTTTATTAAAGTTTCTTCATTTATCATTATTAAGACATTCGTGTAGTTAAAACTGCAATATTAGACAGTTTGAAAATTTCCAAAACCGAGGCCCACAAACGAAATCTCGACTTTCGGAAGGCGTAAATCAACATACGTGCGTCTGATGGTCATACTCCATTTATTAAAGTTTCTTCATTTATCATTGTTAAGTCATTTATGGAGTTAAAACTGCAATATTAGACAGTTTGAAAATTTCCAAAACCGAGGCCCACAAACGAAATCTCGACTTTCGGAAGGCGTAAATCAACATACGTGCGTCTGATGGTCATACTCCATTTATTAAAGTTTCTTCATTTATCATTATTAAGACATTTGTGTAGTTAAAACTGAAATATTAGGCGGTTTGAAAATTTCCTAAAACCGAGACCCTCAAACGAAATCTCGACTTTCGGAAGGCATAAATCAACATACGTGCGTCTGATGGTCATACTCCATTTATTAAAGTTTCTTCATTTATCATTATTAAGACATTCGTGTAGTTAAAACTGCAATATTAGACAGTTTGAAAATTTCCAAAACCGAGGCCCACAAACGAAATCTCGACTTTCGGAAGGCGTAAATCAACATACGTGCGTCTGATGGTCATACTCCGTTTATTAAAGTTTCTTTATTTATCATTATTAAGACATTCGTGTAGTTAAAACTGCAATATTAGACAGTTTGAAAATTTCCAAAACCGAGGCCCACAAACGAAATCTCGACTTTCGGAAGGCGTAAATCAACATACGTGCGTCTGATGGTCATACTCCATTTATTAAAGTTTCTTCATTTATCATTATTAAGACATTTGTGTAGTTAAAACTGAAATATTAGGCAGTTTGAAAATTTCCTAAAACCGAGACCCTCAAACGAAATCTCGACTTTCGGAAGGCATAAATCAACATACGTGCGTCTGATGGTCATACTCCATTTATTAAAGTTTCTTCATTTATCATTATTAAGACATTTGTGGAGTTAAAACTGCAATATTAGGCAGTTTGAAAATTTCCTAAAACCGAGACCCTCAAACGAAATCTCGACTTTCGTAAGGTATAAATCAACATACGTGCGTCTGATGGTCATACTCCATTTATTAAAGTTTCTTCATTTATCATTATTAAGACATTTATGGAGTTAAAACTGCAATATTAGACAGTTTGAAAATTTCCAAAACCGAGACCCTCAAACGAAATCTCGACTTTCGGAAGGCATAAATCAACATACGTGCGTCTGATGGTCATACTCCATTTATTAAAGTTTCTTCATTTATCATTATTAAGTCATTTATGGAGTTAAAACTGCAATATTAGACAGTTTGAAAATTTACTAAAACCGAGACCATCAATCGAAATCTCGACTTTCGGAAGGCATAAATCAACATACGTGCGTCTGATGGTCATACTCCATTTATTAAAGTTTCTTCATATATCATTATTAAGACATTCGTGTAGTTAAAACTGCAATATTAGACAGTTTGAAAATTTCCAAAAACCGAGGCCCACAAACGAAATCTCGACTTTCGGAAGGCGTAAATCAACATACGTGCGTCTGATGGTCATACTCCATTTATTAAAGTTTCTTCATTTATCATTATTAAGACATTTGTGGAGTTAAAACTGCAATATTAGGCAGTTTGAAAACTTCCTAAAACCGAGACCCTCAAACGAAATCTCGACTTTCGGATGACATAAATCAACATACGTGCGTCTGATGGTCATACTCCATTTATTAAAGTTTCTTTATTTATCATTATTAAGACATTCATGGAGTTAAAACTGCCATATTAGACAGTTTGAAAATTTCCAAAAACCAAGACCCTCAAACGAAATCTCGAGTTTCGGAAGGCATAAATCAACTTACGTGCGTCTGATGGTCATACTCACTTTATTAAAGTTTCTTCATTTATCATTATTAAGACATTCGTGTAGTTAAAACTGCAATATTAGACAGTTTGAAAATTTCCAAAAACCGAGGCCCACAAACGAAATCTCAAAAACCGAGGCCCACAAACGAAATCTCGACTTTCGGAAGGCGTAAATCAACATACGTGCGTCTGATGGTCATACTCCATTTATTAAAGTTTCTTCATTTATCATTATTAAGACATTTGTGGAGTTAAAATTGTAATATTAGGCGGTTTGAAAATTTCCTAAAACCGAGACCCTCAAACGAAATCTCGACTTTCGGAAGGCATAAATCAACATACGTGCGTCTGATGGTCATACTCCATTTATTAAAGTTTCTTCATTTATCATTATTAAGACATTTGTGGAGTTAAAACTGCAATATTAGGCAGTTTGAAAACTTCCTAAAACCGAGACCCTCAAACGAAATCTCGACTTTCGGAAGGCATAAATCAACATACGTGCGTCCGATGGTCATACTCCATTTATTAAAGTTTCTTTATTTATCATTATTAAGACATTAATGGAGTTAAAACTGCCATATTAGACAGTTTGAAAATTTCCAAAAACCAAGACCCTCAAACGAAATCTCGAGTTTCGGAAGGCATAAATCAACATACGTGCGTCTGATGGTCATACTCACTTTATTAAAGTTTCTTCATTTATCATTATTAAGACATTCGTGTAGTTAAAACTGCAATATTAGACAGTTTGAAAATTTCCAAAAACCGAGGCCCACAAACGAAATCTCGACTTTCGGAAGGCGTAAATCAACATACGTGCGTCTGATGGTCATACTCCATTTATTAAAGTTTCTTCATTTATCATTGTTAAGTCATTTATGGAGTTAAAACTGCAATATTAGACAGTTTGAAAATTTCCAAAAACCGAGGCCCACAAACGAAATCTCGACTTTCGGAAGGCGTAAATCAACATACGTGCGTCTGATGGTCATACTCCATTTATTAAAGTTTCTTCATTTATCATTGTTAAGTCATTTATGGAGTTAAAACTGCAATATTAGACAGTTTGAAAATTTCCAAAAACCGAGGCCCACAAACGAAATCTCGACTTTCGGAAGGCGTAAATCAACATACGTGCGTCTGATGGTCATACTCCATTTATTAAAGTTTCTTCATTTATCATTATTAAGACATTTGTGGAGTTAAAACTGTAATATTAGGCAGTTTGAAAATTTCCTAAAACCGAGACCCTCAAACGAAATCTCGACTTTCGGAAGGCATAAATCAACATACGTGCGTCTGATGGTCATACTCCATTTATTAAAGTTTCTTTATTTATCATTATTAAGACATTCGTGTAGTTAAAACTGCAATATTAGACAGTTTGAAAATTTCCAAAAACCGAGGCCCACAAACGAAATCTCGACTTTCGGAAGGCGTAAATCAACATACGTGCGTCTGATGGTCATACTCCATTTATTAAAGTTTCTTCATTTATCATTATTAAGACATTTGTGTAGTTAAAACTGAAATATTAGGCAGTTTGAAAATTTCCTAAAACCGAGACCCTCAAACGAAATCTCGACTTTCGGAAGGCATAAATCAACATACGTGCGTCTGATGGTCATACTCCATTTATTAAAGTTTCTTCATTTATCATTATTAAGACATTCGTGTAGTTAAAACTGCAATATTAGACAGTTTGAAAATTTCCAAAACCGAGGCCCACAAACGAAATCTCGACTTTCGGAAGGCGTAAATCAACATACGTGCGTCTGATGGTCATACTCCATTTATTAAAGTTTCTTTATTTATCATTATTAAGACATTCGTGTAGTTAAAACTGCAATATTAGACAGTTTGAAAATTTCCAAAAACCGAGGCCCACAAACGAAATCTCGACTTTCGGAAGGCGTAAATCAACATACGTGCGTCTGATGGTCATACTCCATTTATTAAAGTTTCTTCATTTATCATTATTAAGACATTTGTGTAGTTAAAACTGAAATATTAGGCAGTTTGAAAATTTCCTAAAACCGAGACCCTCAAACGAAATCTCGACTTTCGGAAGGCATAAATCAACATACGTGCGTCTGATGGTCATACTCCATTTATTAAAGTTTCTTCATATATCATTATTAAGACATTCGTGTAGTTAAAACTGCAATATTAGACAGTTTGAAAATTTCCAAAAACCGAGGCCCACAAACGAAATCTCGACTTTCGGAAGGCGTAAATCAACATACGTGCGTCTGATGGTCATACTCCATTTATTAAAGTTTCTTCATTTATCATTATTAAGACATTTGTGGAGTTAAAACTGCAATATTAGGCAGTTTGAAAACTTCCTAAAACCGAGACCCTCAAACGAAATCTCGACTTTCGGATGACATAAATCAACATACGTGCGTCTGATGGTCATACTCCATTTATTAAAGTTTCTTTATTTATCATTATTAAGACATTCATGGAGTTAAAACTGCCATATTAGACAGTTTGAAAATTTCCAAAAACCAAGACCCTCAAACGAAATCTCGAGTTTCGGAAGGCATAAATCAACTTACGTGCGTCTGATGGTCATACTCACTTTATTAAAGTTTCTTCATTTATCATTATTAAGACATTCGTGTAGTTAAAACTGCAATATTAGACAGTTTGAAAATTTCCAAAAACCGAGGCCCACAAACGAAATCTCAAAAACCGAGGCCCACAAACGAAATCTCGACTTTCGGAAGGCGTAAATCAACATACGTGCGTCTGATGGTCATACTCCATTTATTAAAGTTTCTTCATTTATCATTATTAAGACATTTGTGGAGTTAAAATTGTAATATTAGGCAGTTTGAAAATTTCCTAAAACCGAGACCCTCAAACGAAATCTCGACTTTCGGAAGGCATAAATCAACATACGTGCGTCTGATGGTCATACTCCATTTATTAAAGTTTCTTCATTTATCATTATTAAGACATTTGTGGAGTTAAAACGCAATATTAGGCGGTTTGAAAACTTCCTAAAACCGAGACCCTCAAACGAAATCTCGACTTTCGGAAGGCATAAATCAACATACGTGCGTCTGATGGTCATACTCCATTTATTAAAGTTTCTTTATTTATCATTATTAAGACATTAATGGAGTTAAAACTGCCATATTAGACAGTTTGAAAATTTCCAAAAACCAAGACCCTCAAACGAAATCTCGAGTTTCGGAAGGCATAAATCAACATACGTGCGTCTGATGGTCATACTCACTTTATTAAAGTTTCTTCATTTATCATTATTAAGACATTCGTGTAGTTAAAACTGCAATATTAGACAGTTTGAAAATTTCCAAAACCGAGGCCCACAAACGAAATCTCGACTTTCGGAAGGCGTAAATCAACATACGTGCGTCTGATGGTCATACTCCATTTATTAAAGTTTCTTCATTTATCATTGTTAAGTCATTTATGGAGTTAAAACTGCAATATTAGACAGTTTGAAAATTTCCAAAACCGAGGCCCACAAACGAAATCTCGACTTTCGGAAGGCGTAAATCAACATACGTGCGTCTGATGGTCATACTCCATTTATTAAAGTTTCTTCATTTATCATTGTTAAGTCATTTATGGAGTTAAAACTGCAATATTAGACAGTTTGAAAATTTCCAAAAACCGAGGCCCACAAACGAAATCTCGACTTTCGGAAGGCGTAAATCAACATACGTGCGTCTGATGGTCATACTCCATTTATTAAAGTTTCTTCATTTATCATTATTAAGACATTTGTGGAGTTAAAACTGTAATATTAGGCGGTTTGAAAATTTCCTAAAACCGAGACCCTCAAACGAAATCTCGACTTTCGGAAGGCATAAATCAACATACGTGCGTCCGATGGTCATACTCCATTTATTAAAGTTTCTTTATTTATCATTATTAAGACATTCGTGTAGTTAAAACTGCAATATTAGACAGTTTGAAAATTTCCAAAACCGAGGCCCACAAACGAAATCTCGACTTTCGGAAGGCGTAAATCAACATACGTGCGTCTGATGGTCATACTCCATTTATTAAAGTTTCTTCATTTATCATTATTAAGACATTTGTGTAGTTAAAACTGAAATATTAGGCAGTTTGAAAATTTCCTAAAACCGAGACCCTCAAACGAAATCTCGACTTTCGGAAGGCATAAATCAACATACGTGCGTCTGATGGTCATACTCCATTTATTAAAGTTTCTTCATTTATCATTATTAAGACATTCGTGTAGTTAAAACTGCAATATTAGACAGTTTGAAAATTTCCAAAAACCGAGGCCCACAAACGAAATCTCGACTTTCGGAAGGCGTAAATCAACATACGTGCGTCTGATGGTCATACTCCGTTTATTAAAGTTTCTTTATTTATCATTATTAAGACATTCGTGTAGTTAAAACTGCAATATTAGATGTTTGAAAATTTCCAAAAATCGAGGCCCACAAACGAAATCTCGACTTTCGGAAGGCGTAAATCAACATACGTGCGTCTGATGGTCATACTCCATTTATTAAAGTTTCTTCATTTATCATTATTAAGACATTTGTGTAGTTAAAACTGAAATATTAGGCGGTTTGAAAATTTCCTAAAACCGAGACCCTCAAACGAAATCTCGACTTTCGGAAGGCATAAATCAACATACGTCGTCCTGATGGTCATACTCCATTTATTAAAGTTTCTTCATTTATCATTATTAACACATTCGTGTAGTTAAAACTGCAATATTAGACAGTTTGAAAATTTCCAAAACCGAGGCCCACAAACGAAATCTCGACTTTCGGAAGGCGTAAATCAACATACGTGCGTCTGATGGTCATACTCCGTTTATTAAAGTTCATTTATCATTATTAAGACATTTGTGGAGTTAAAATTGTAATATTAGGCGCTTTGAAAATTTCCTAAAACCGAGACCTCAAACGAAATCTCGACTTTCTAAGGCATAAATCAACATACGTGCGTCTGATGGTCATACTCCATTTATTAAAGTTTCTTCATTTATCATTATTAAGACATTTGTGGAGTTAAAACTGCAATATTAGGCAGTTTGAAAATTTCCTAAAACCGAGACCCTCAAACGAACTCTCGACTTTCGGAAGGTATAAATCAACATACGTGCGTCTGATGGTCATACTCCATTTATTAAAGTTTCTTCATTTATCATTATTAAGACATTTATGGAGTTAAAACTGCAATATTAGAAAGTTTGAAAATTTCCAAAAACCGAGACCCTCAAACGAAATCTCGACTTTCGGAAGGCATAAATCAACATACGTGCGTCTGATGGTCATACTCCATTTATTAAAGTTTCTTCATTTATCATTATTAAGTCATTTATGGAGTTAAAACTGCAATATTAGACAGTTTGAAAATTTACTAAAACCGAGACCATCAATCGAAATCTCGACTTTCGGAAGGCATAAATCAACATACGTGCGTCTGATGGTCATACTCCATTAATTAAAGTTTCTTCATATATCATTATTAAGACATTCGTGTAGTTAAAACTGCAATATTAGACAGTTTGAAAATTTCCAAAAACCGAGGCCCACAAACGAAATCTCGACTTTCGGAAGGCGTAAATCAACATACGTGCGTCTGATGGTCATACTCCATTTATTAAAGTTTCTTCATTTATCATTATTAAGACATTTGTGGAGTTAAAACTGCAATATTAGGCAGTTTGAAAACTTCCTAAAACCGAGACCCTCAAACGAAATCTCGACTTTCGGATGACATAAATCAACATACGTGCGTCTGATGGTCATACTCCATTTATTAAAGTTTCTTTATTTATCATTATTAAGACATTCATGGAGTTAAAACTGCCATATTAGACAGTTTGAAAATTTCCAAAAACCAAGACCCTCAAACGAAATCTCGAGTTTCGGAAGGCATAAATCAACTTACGTGCGTCTGATGGTCATACTCACTTTATTAAAGTTTCTTCATTTATCATTATTAAGACATTCGTGTAGTTAAAACTGCAATATTAGACAGTTTGAAAATTTCCAAAACCGAGGCCCACAAACGAAATCTCGACTTTCGGAAGGCGTAAATCAACATACGTGCGTCTGATGGTCATACTCCATTTATTAAAGTTTCTTCATTTATCATTATTAAGACATTCGTGTAGTTAAAACTGCAATATTAGACAGTTTGAAAATTTCCAAAAACCGAGGCCCACAAACGAAATCTCGACTTTCGGAAGGCGTAAATCAACATACGTGCGTCTGATGGTCATACTCCATTTATTAAAGTTTCTTCATTTATCATTATTAAGACATTTGTGGAGTTAAAATTGTAATATTAGGCAGTTTGAAAATTTCCTAAAACCGAGACCCTCAAACGAAATCTCGACTTTCGGAAGGCATAAATCAATATACGTGCGTCTGATGGTCATACTCCATTTATTAAAGTTTCTTCATTTATCATTATTAAGACATTTGTGGAGTTAAAACTGCAATATTAGGCAGTTTGAAAACTTCCTAAAACCGAGACCCTCAAACGAAATCTCGACTTTCGGAAGGCATAAATCAACATACGTGCGTCTGATGGTCATACTCCATTTATTAAAGTTTCTTTATTTATCATTATTAAGACATTAATGGAGTTAAAACTGCCATATTAGACAGTTTGAAAATTTCCAAAAACCAAGACCCTCAAACGAAATCTCGAGTTTCGGAAGGCATAAATCAACATACGTGCGTCTGATGGTCATACTCACTTTATTAAAGTTTCTTCATTTATCATTATTAAGACATTCGTGTAGTTAAAACTGCAATATTAGACAGTTTGAAAATTTCCAAAACCGAGGCCCACAAACGAAATCTCGACTTTCGGAAGGCGTAAATCAACATACGTGCGTCTGATGGTCATACTCCATTTATTAAAGTTTCTTCATTTATCATTGTTAAGTCATTTATGGAGTTAAAACTGCAATATTAGACAGTTTGAAAATTTCCAAAACCGAGGCCCACAAACGAAATCTCGACTTTCTAAGGCGTAAATCAACATACGTGCGTCTGATGGTCATACTCCATTTATTAAAGTTTCTTCATTTATCATTATTAAGACATTTGTGGAGTTAAAACTGTAATATTAGGCAGTTTGAAAATTTCCTAAAACCGAGACCCTCAAACGAAATCTCGACTTTCGGAAGGCGTAAATCAACATACGTGCGTCTGATGGTCATACTCCATTTATTAAAGTTTCTTCATTTATCATTATTAAGACATTTGTGTACTTAAAACTGAAATATTAGGCAGTTTGAAAATTTCCTAAAACCGAGACCCTCAAACGAAATCTCGACTTTCGGAAGGCATAAATCAACATACGTGCGTCTGATGGTCATACTCCATTTATTAAAGTTTCTTCATTTATCATTATTAAGACATTCGTGTAGTTAAAACTGCAATATTAGACAGTTTGAAAATTTCCAAAAACCGAGGCCCACAAACGAAATCTCGACTTTCGGAAGGCGTAAATCAACATACGTGCGTCTGATGGTCATACTCCGTTTATTAAAGTTCATTTATCATTATTAAGACATTTGTGGAGTTAAAATTGTAATATTAGGCGCTTTGAAAATTTCCTAAAACCGAGACCCTCAAACGAAATCTCGACTTTTGGAAGGCATAAATCAACATACGTGCGTCTGATGGTCATACTCCATTTATTAAAGTTTCTTCATTTATCATTATTAAGACATTTGTGGAGTTAAAACTGCAATATTAGGCAGTTTGAAAATTTCCTAAAACCGAGACCCTCAAACGAACTCTCGACTTTCGGAAGGTATAAATCAACATACGTGCGTCTGATGGTCATACTCCATTTATTAAAGTTTCTTCATTTATCATTATTAAGACATTTATGGAGTTAAAACTGCAATATTAGACAGTTTGAAAATTTCCAAAACCGAGACCCTCAAACGAAATCTCGACTTTCGGAAGGCATAAATCAACATACGTGCGTCTGATGGTCATACTCCATTTATTAAAGTTTCTTCATTTATCATTATTAAGTCATTTATGGAGTTAAAACTGCAATATTAGACAGTTTGAAAATTTACTAAAACCGAGACCATCAATCGAAATCTCGACTTTCGGAAGGCATAAATCAACATACGTGCGTCTGATGGTCATACTCCATTTATTAAAGTTTCTTCATATATCATTATTAAGACATTCGTAGTTAAAACGCAATATTAGACAGTTTGAAAATTTTCAAAAACCGAGGCCCACAAACGAAATCTCGACTTTCGGAAGGCGTAAATCAACATACGTGCGTCTGATGGTCATACTCCATTTATTAAAGTTTCTTCATTTATCATTATTAAGACATTTGTGGAGTTAAAACTGCAATATTAGGCAGTTTGAAAACTTCCTAAAACCGAGACCCTCAAACGAAATCTCGACTTTCGGATGACATAAATCAACATACGTCGTCGATGGTCATACTCCATTTATTAAAGTTTCTTTATTTATCATTATTAAGACATTCATGGAGTTAAAACTGCCATATTAGACAGTTTGAAAATTTCCAAAAACCAAGACCCTCAAACGAAATCTCGAGTTTCGGAAGGCATAAATCAACTTACGTGCGTCTGATGGTCATACTCACTTTATTAAAGTTTCTTCATTTATCATTATTAAGACATTCGTGTAGTTAAAACTGCAATATTAGACAGTTTGAAAATTTCCAAAACCGAGGCCCACAAACGAAATCTCGACTTTCGGAAGGCGTAAATCAACATACGTGCGTCTGATGGTCATACTCCATTTATTAAAGTTTCTTCATTTATCATTATTAAGACATTCGTGTAGTTAAAACTGCAATATTAGACAGTTTGAAAACTTCCAAAAACCGAGGCCCACAAACGAAATCTCGACTTTCGGAAGGCGTAAATCAACATACGTGCGTCTGATGGTCATACTCCATTTATTAAAGTTTCTTCATTTATCATTATTAAGACATTTGTGGAGTTAAAATTGTAATATTAGGCAGTTTGAAAATTTCCTAAAACCGAGACCCTCAAACGAAATCTCGACTTTCGGAAGGCATAAATCAACATACGTGCGTCTGATGGTCATACTCCATTTATTAAAGTTTCTTCATTTATCATTATTAAGACATTTGTGGAGTTAAAACTGCAATATTAGGCAGTTTGAAAACTTCCTAAAACCGAGACCCTCAAACGAAATCTCGACTTTCGGAAGGCATAAATCAACATACGTGCGTCTGATGGTCATACTCCATTTATTAAAGTTTCTTTATTTATCATTATTAAGACATTCATGGAGTTAAAACTGCCATATTAGACAGTTTATAAATTTCCAAAAACCAAGACCCTCAAACGAAATCTCGAGTTTCGGAAGGCGTAAATCAACATACGTGCGTCTGATGGTCATACTCCATTTATTAAAGTTTCTTTATTTATCATTATTAAGACATTTATGGAGTTAAAACTGCAATATTAGAAAGTTTGAAAATTTCCAAAAACCGAGACCCTCAAACGAAATCTCGACTTTCAGAAGGCATAAATCAACATACGTGCGTCTGATGGTCATACTCCATTTATTAAAGTTTCTTCATATATCATTATTAAGACATTCGTGTAGTTAAAACTGCAATATTAGACAGTTTGAAAATTTCCAAAACCGAGGCCCACAAACGAAATCTCGACTTTCGGAAGGCGTAAATCAACATACGTGCGTCTGATGGTCATACTCCATTTATTAAAGTTTCTTCATTTATCATTATTAAGACATTTGTGGAGTTAAAACGCAATATTAGGCGGTTTGAAAACTTCCTAAAACCGAGACCCTCAAACGAAATCTCGACTTTCGGATGACATAAATCAACATACGTGCGTCTGATGGTCATACTCCATTTATTAAAGTTTCTTTATTTATCATTATTAAGACATTCATGGAGTTAAAACTGCCATATTAGACAGTTTGAAAATTTCCAAAAACCAAGACCCTCAAACGAAATCTCGAGTTTCGGAAGGCATAAATCAACTTACGTGCGTCTGATGGTCATACTCACTTTATTAAAGTTTCTTCATTTATCATTATTAAGACATTCGTGTAGTTAAAACTGCAATATTAGACAGTTTGAAAATTTCCAAAACCGAGGCCCACAAACGAAATCTCGACTTTCGGAAGGCGTAAATCAACATACGTGCGTCTGATGGTCATACTCCATTTATTAAAGTTTCTTCATTTATCATTATTAAGACATTCGTGTAGTTAAAACTGCAATATTAGACAGTTTGAAAATTTCCAAAAACCGAGGCCCACAAACGAAATCTCGACTTTCGGAAGGCGTAAATCAACATACGTGCGTCTGATGGTCATACTCCATTTATTAAAGTTTCTTCATTTATCATTATTAAGACATTTGTGGAGTTAAAATTGTAATATTAGGCAGTTTGAAAATTTCCTAAAACCGAGACCCTCAAACGAAATCTCGACTTTCGGAAGGCATAAATCAACATACGTGCGTCTGATGGTCATACTCCATTTATTAAAGTTTCTTCATTTATCATTATTAAGACATTTGTGGAGTTAAAACGCAATATTAGGCGTTTGAAAACTTCCTAAAACCGAGACCCTCAAACGAAATCTCGACTTTCGGAAGGCATAAATCAACATACGTGCGTCTGATGGTCATACTCCATTTATTAAAGTTTCTTTATTTATCATTATTAAGACATTAATGGAGTTAAAACTGCCATATTAGACAGTTTGAAAATTTCCAAAAACCGAGACCCTCAAACGAAATCTCGAGTTTTGGAAGGCATAAATCAACATACGTGCGTCTGATGGTCATACTCACTTTATTAAAGTTTCTTCATTTATCATTATTAAGACATTCGTGTAGTTAAAACTGCAATATTAGACAGTTTGAAAATTTCCAAAAACCGAGGCCCACAAACGAAATCTCGACTTTCGGAAGGCGTAAATCAACATACGTGCGTCTGATGGTCATACTCCATTTATTAAAGTTTCTTCATTTATCATTGTTAAGTCATTTATGGAGTTAAAACTGCAATATTAGACAGTTTGAAAATTTCCAAAAACCGAGGCCCACAAACGAAATCTCGACTTTCGGAAGGCGTAAATCAACATACGTGCGTCTGATGGTCATACTCCATTTATTAAAGTTTCTTCATTTATCATTGTTAAGTCATTTATGGAGTTAAAACTGCAATATTAGACAGTTTGAAAATTTCCAAAACCGAGGCCCACAAACGAAATCTCGACTTTCGGAAGGCGTAAATCAACATACGTGCGTCTGATGGTCATACTCCATTTATTAAAGTTTCTTCATTTATCATTATTAAGACATTTGTGGAGTTAAAACTGTAATATTAGGCGGTTTGAAAATTTCCTAAAACCGAGACCCTCAAACGAAATCTCGACTTTCGGAAGGCATAAATCAACATACGTGCGTCTGATGGTCATACTCCATTTATTAAAGTTTCTTTATTTATCATTATTAAGACATTCATGTAGTTAAAACTGCAATATTAGACAGTTTCAAAATTTCCAAAAACCGAGGCCCACAAACGAAATCTCGACTTTCGGAAGGCGTAAATCAACATACGTCGTCGATGGTCATACTCCATTTATTAAAGTTTCTTCATTTATCATTATTAAGACATTTGTGTAGTTAAAACTGAAATATTAGGCAGTTTGAAAATTTCCTAAAACCGAGACCCTCAAACGAAATCTCGACTTTCGGAAGGCATAAATCAACATACGTGCGTCTGATGGTCATACTCCATTTATTAAAGTTTCTTCATTTATCATTATTAACACATTCGTGTAGTTAAAACTGCAATATTAGACAGTTTGAAAATTTCCAAAAACCGAGGCCCACAAACGAAATCTCGACTTTCGGAAGGCGTAAATCAACATACGTGCGTCTGATGGTCATACTCCGTTTATTAAAGTTCATTTATCATTATTAAGACATTTGTAAAGTTAAAATTGTAATATTAGGCAGTTTGAAAATTTCCTAAAACCGAGACCCTCAAACGAAATCTCGACTTTCGGAAGGCATAAATCAACATACGTGCGTCTGATGGTCATACTCCATTTATTAAAGTTTCTTCATTTATCATTATTAAGACATTTGTGGAGTTAAAACTGCAATATTAGGCAGTTTGAAAATTTCCTAAAACCGAGACCCTCAAACGAACTCTCGACTTTCGGAAGGTATAAATCAACATACGTGCGTCTGATGGTCATACTCCATTTATTAAAGTTTCTTCATTTATCATTATTAAGACATTTATGGAGTTAAAACTGCAATATTAGACAGTTTGAAAATTTCCAAAACCGAGACCCTCAAACGAAATCTCGACTTTCGGAAGGCATAAATCAACATACGTGCGTCTGATGGTCATACTCCATTTATTAAAGTTTCTTCATTTATCATTATTAAGTCATTTATGGAGTTAAAACTGCAATATTAGACAGTTTGAAAATTTACTAAAACCGAGACCATCAATCGAAATCTCGACTTTCGGAAGGCATAAATCAACATACGTGCGTCTGATGGTCATACTCCATTTATTAAAGTTTCTTCATATATCATTATTAAGACATTCGTGTAGTTAAAACTGCAATATTAGACAGTTTGAAAATTTCCAAAAGCCGAGGCCCACAAACGAAATCTCGACTTTCGGAAGCGTAAATCAACATACGTCGTCGATGGTCATACTCCATTTATTAAAGTTTCTTCATTTATCATTATTAAGACATTTGTGGAGTTAAAACGCAATATTAGGCGGTTTGAAAACTTCCTAAAACCGAGACCCTCAAACGAAATCTCGACTTTCGGATGACATAAATCAACATACGTGCGTCTGATGGTCATACTCCATTTATTAAAGTTTCTTTATTTATCATTATTAAGACATTCATGGAGTTAAAACTGCCATATTAGACAGTTTGAAAATTTCCAAAAACCAAGACCCTCAAACGAAATCTCGAGTTTCGGAAGGCATAAATCAACTTACGTGCGTCTGATGGTCATACTCACTTTATTAAAGTTTCTTCATTTATCATTATTAAGACATTCGTGTAGTTAAAACTGCAATATTAGACAGTTTGAAAATTTCCAAAACCGAGGCCCACAAACGAAATCTCGACTTTCGGAAGGCGTAAATCAACATACGTGCGTCTGATGGTCATACTCCATTTATTAAAGTTTCTTCATTTATCATTATTAAGACATTCGTGTAGTTAAAAATGCAATATTAGACAGTTTGAAAATTTCCAAAACCGAGGCCCACAAACGAAATCTCGACTTTCGGAAGGCGTAAATCAACATACGTGCGTCTGATGGTCATACTCCGTTTATTAAAGTTCATTTATCATTATTAAGACATTTGTGGAGTTAAAATTGTAATATTAGGCAGTTTGAAAATTTCCTAAAACCGAGACCCTCAAACGAAATCTCGACTTTCGGAAGGCATAAATCAACATACGTGCGTCTGATGGTCATACTCCATTTATTAAAGTTTCTTCATTTATCATTATTAAGACATTCGTGTAGTTAAAACTGCAATATTAGACAGTTTGAAAATTTCCAAAACCGAGGCCCACAAACGAAATCTCGACTTTCGGAAGGCGTAAATCAACATACGTGCGTCTGATGGTCATACTCCGTTTATTAAAGTTCATTTATCATTATTAAGACATTTGTGGAGTTAAAATTGTAATATTAGGCAGTTTGAAAATTTCCTAAAACCGAGACCCTCAAACGAAATCTCGACTTTCTGAAAGCATAAATCAACATACGTGCGTCTGATGGTCATACTCCATTTATTAAAGTTTCTTCATTTATCATTATTAAGACATTTGTGGAGTTAAAACGCAATATTAGGCGGTTTGAAAATTTCCTAAAACCGAGACCCTCAAACGAACTCTCGACTTTCGGAAGGTATAAATCAACATACGTGCGTCTGATGGTCATACTCCATTTATTAAAGTTTCTTCATTTATCATTATTAAGACATTTATGGAGTTAAAACTGCAATATTAGACAGTTTGAAAATTTCCAAAACCGAGACCCTCAAACGAAATCTCGACTTTCTAAGGCATAAATCAACATACGTGCGTCTGATGGTCATACTCCATTTATTAAAGTTTCTTCATTTATCATTATTAAGTCATTTATGGAGTTAAAACTGCAATATTAGACAGTTTGAAAATTTACTAAAACCGAGACCATCAATCGAAATCTCGACTTTCGGAAGGCATAAATCAACATACGTGCGTCTGATGGTCATACTCCATTTATTAAAGTTTCTTCATATATCATTATTAAGACATTCGTGTAGTTAAAACTGCAATATTAGACAGTTTGAAAATTTCCAAAAACCGAGGCCCACAAACGAAATCTCGACTTTCGGAAGGCGTAAATCAACATACGTGCGTCTGATGGTCATACTCCATTTATTAAAGTTTCTTCATTTATCATTATTAAGACATTTGTGGAGTTAAAACTGCAATATTAGGCAGTTTGAAAACTTCCTAAAACCGAGACCCTCAAACGAAATCTCGACTTTCGGATGACATAAATCAACATACGTGCGTCTGATGGTCATACTCCATTTATTAAAGTTTCTTTATTTATCATTATTAAGACATTCATGGAGTTAAAACGCCATATTAGACAGTTTTAAAATTTCAAAAAACCAAGACCCTCAAACGAAATCTCGAGTTTCGGAAGGCATAAATCAACTTACGTGCGTCTGATGGTCATACTCACTTTATTAAAGTTTCTTCATTTATCATTATTAAGACATTCGTGTAGTTAAAACTGCAATATTAGACAGTTTGAAAATTTCCAAAAACCGAGGCCCACAAACGAAATCTCGACTTTCGGAAGGCGTAAATCAACATACGTCGTCCTGATGGTCATACTCCATTTATTAAAGTTTCTTCATTTATCATTATTAAGACATTCGTGTAGTTAAAACTGCAATATTAGACAGTTTGAAAATTTCCAAAACCGAGGCCCACAAACGAAATCTCGACTTTCGGAAGGCGTAAATCAACATACGTGCGTCTGATGGTCATACTCCGTTTATTAAAGTTCATTTATCATTATTAAGACATTTGTGGAGTTAAAATTGTAATATTAGGCAGTTTGAAAATTTCCTAAAACCGAGACCCTCAAACGAAATCTCGACTTTCGGAAGGCATAAATCAACATACGTGCGTCTGATGGTCATACTCCATTTATTAAAGTTTCTTCATTTATCATTATTAAGACATTCGTGTAGTTAAAACTGCAATATTAGACAGTTTGAAAATTTCCAAAACCGAGGCCCACAAACGAAATCTCGACTTTCGGAAGGCGTAAATCAACATACGTCGTCGATGGTCATACTCCGTTTATTAAAGTTCATTTATCATTATTAAGACATTTGTGGAGTTAAAATTGTAATATTAGGCAGTTTGAAAATTTCCTAAAACCGAGACCCTCAAACGAAATCTCGACTTTCGGAAGGCATAAATCAACATACGTGCGTCTGATGGTCATACTCCATTTATTAAAGTTTCTTCATTTATCATTATTAAGACATTTGTGGAGTTAAAACGCAATATTAGGCGGTTTGAAAATTTCCTAAAACCGAGACCCTCAAACGAACTCTCGACTTTCGGAAGGTATAAATCAACATACGTGCGTCTGATGGTCATACTCCATTTATTAAAGTTTCTTCATTTATCATTATTAAGACATTTATGGAGTTAAAACTGCAATATTAGAAAGTTTGAAAATTTCCAAAAACCGAGACCCTCAAACGAAATCTCGACTTTCGGAAGGCATAAATCAACATACGTGCGTCTGATGGTCATACTCCATTTATTAAAGTTTCTTCATTTATCATTATTAAGTCATTTATGGAGTTAAAACTGCAATATTAGACAGTTTGAAAATTTACTAAAACCGAGACCATCAATCGAAATCTCGACTTTCGGAAGGCATAAATCAACATACGTGCGTCTGATGGTCATACTCCATTTATTAAAGTTTCTTCATATATCATTATTAAGACATTCGTGTAGTTAAAACTGCAATATTAGACAGTTTGAAAATTTCCAAAAACCGAGGCCCACAAACGAAATCTCGACTTTCGGAAGGCGTAAATCAACATACGTGCGTCTGATGGTCATACTCCATTTATTAAAGTTTCTTCATTTATCATTATTAAGACATTTGTGGAGTTAAAACTGCAATATTAGGCAGTTTGAAAACTTCCTAAAACCGAGACCCTCAAACGAAATCTCGACTTTCGGATGACATAAATCAACATACGTGCGTCTGATGGTCATACTCCATTTATTAAAGTTTCTTTATTTATCATTATTAAGACATTCATGGAGTTAAAGCGCCATATTAGACAGTTTGAAAATTTCCAAAAACCAAGACCCTCAAACGAAATCTCGAGTTTCGGAAGGCATAAATCAACTTACGTGCGTCTGATGGTCATACTCACTTTATTAAAGTTTCTTCATTTATCATTATTAAGACATTCGTGTAGTTAAAACTGCAATATTAGACAGTTTGAAAATTTCCAAAAACCGAGGCCCACAAACGAAATCTCGACTTTCGGAAGGCGTAAATCAACATACGTGCGTCTGATGGTCATACTCCATTTATTAAAGTTTCTTCATTTATCATTATTAAGACATTCGTGTAGTTAAAATGCGCAATATAAGACAGTTTGAAAATTTCCAAAAACCGAGGCCCACAAACGAAATCTCGACTTTCGGAAGGCGTAAATCAACATACGTGCGTCTGATGGTCATACTCCGTTTATTAAAGTTCATTTATCATTATTAAGACATTTGTGGAGTTAAAATTGTAATATTAGGCGGTTTGAAAATTTCCTAAAACCGAGACCTCAAACGAAATCTCGACTTTCGGAAGGCATAAATCAACATACGTGCGTCTGATGGTCATACTCCATTTATTAAAGTTTCTTCATTTATCATTATTAAGACATTCGTGTAGTTAAAACTGCAATATTAGACAGTTTGAAAATTTCCAAAAACCGAGGCCCACAAACGAAATCTCGACTTTCGGAAGGCGTAAATCAACATACGTCGTCGATGGTCATACTCCGTTTATTAAAGTTCATTTATCATTATTAAGACATTTGTGGAGTTAAAATTGTAATATTAGGCGGTTTGAAAATTTCCTAAAACCGAGACCTCAAACGAAATCTCGACTTTCTAAGGCATAAATCAACATACGTGCGTCTGATGGTCATACTCCATTTATTAAAGTTTCTTCATTTATCATTATTAAGACATTTGTGGAGTTAAAACTGCAATATTAGGCAGTTTGAAAATTTCCTAAAACCGAGACCCTCAAACGAACTCTCGACTTTCGGAAGGTATAAATCAACATACGTGCGTCTGATGGTCATACTCCATTTATTAAAGTTTCTTCATTTATCATTATTAAGACATTTATGGAGTTAAAACGCAATATTAGAAAGTTTGAAAATTTCCAAAACCGAGACCCTCAAACGAAATCTCGACTTTCGGAAGGCATAAATCAACATACGTGCGTCTGATGGTCATACTCCATTTATTAAAGTTTCTTCATTTATCATTATTAAGTCATTTATGGAGTTAAAACTGCAATATTAGACAGTTTGAAAATTTACTAAAACCGAGACCATCAATCGAAATCTCGACTTTCGGAAGGCATAAATCAACATACGTCGTCGATGGTCATACTCCATTTATTAAAGTTTCTTCATATATCATTATTAAGACATTCGTGTAGTTAAAACTGCAATATTAGACAGTTTGAAAATTTCCAAAAACCGAGGCCCACAAACGAAATCTCGACTTTCGGAAGCGTAAATCAACATACGTCGTCGATGGTCATACTCCATTTATTAAAGTTTCTTCATTTATCATTATTAAGACATTTGTGGAGTTAAAATCGCAATATTAGGCGGTTTGAAAACTTCCTAAAACCGAGACCCTCAAACGAAATCTCGACTTTCGGATGACATAAATCAACATACGTGCGTCTGATGGTCATACTCCATTTATTAAAGTTTCTTTATTTATCATTATTAAGACATTCATGGAGTTAAAACTGCCATATTAGACAGTTTGAAAATTTCCAAAAACCAAGACCCTCAAACGAAATCTCGAGTTTCGGAAGGCATAAATCAACTTACGTGCGTCTGATGGTCATACTCACTTTATTAAAGTTTCTTCATTTATCATTATTAAGACATTCGTGTAGTTAAAACTGCAATATTAGACAGTTTGAAAATTTCCAAAACCGAGGCCCACAAACGAAATCTCGACTTTCGGAAGGCGTAAATCAACATACGTGCGTCTGATGGTCATACTCCATTTATTAAAGTTTCTTCATTTATCATTATTAAGACATTCGTGTAGTTAAAACTGCAATATTAGACAGTTTGAAAATTTCCAAAACCGAGGCCCACAAACGAAATCTCGACTTTCGGAAGGCGTAAATCAACATACGTGCGTCTGATGGTCATACTCCATTTATTAAAGTTTCTTCATTTATCATTATTAAGACATTTGTGGAGTTAAAATTGTAATATTAGGCGGTTTGAAAATTTCCTAAAACCGAGACCCTCAAACGAAATCTCGACTTTCGGAAGGCATAAATCAACATACGTGCGTCTGATGGTCATACTCCATTTATTAAAGTTTCTTCATTTATCATTATTAAGACATTTGTGGAGTTAAAACTGCAATATTAGGCAGTTTGAAAACTTCCTAAAACCGAGACCCTCAAACGAAATCTCGACTTTGGAAGGCATAAATCAACATACGTGCGTCTGATGGTCATACTCCATTTATTAAAGTTTTTTTATTTATCATTATTAAGACATTAATGGAGTTAAAACGCCATATTAGACAGTTTGAAAATTTCCAAAACCAAGACCCTCAAACGAAATCTCGAGTTTGGTAGGCATAAATCAACATACGTGTCGATGGTCATACTCACTTTATTAAAGTTTCTTCATTTATCATTATTAAGACATTCGTGTAGTTAAAACTGCAATATTAGACAGTTTGAAAATTTCCAAAACCGAGGCCCACAAACGAAATCTCGACTTTCGGAAGGCGTAAATCAACATACGTGCGTCTGATGGTCATACTCCATTTATTAAAGTTTCTTCATTTATCATTGTTAAGTCATTTATGGAGTTAAAACTGCAATATTAGACAGTTTGAAAATTTCCAAAAACCGAGGCCCACAAACGAAATCTCGACTTTCGGAAGGCGTAAATCAACATACGTGCGTCTGATGGTCATACTCCATTTATTAAAGTTTCTTCATTTATCATTGTTAAGTCATTTATGGAGTTAAAACTGCAATATTAGACAGTTTGAAAATTTCCAAAAACCGAGGCCCACAAACGAAATCTCGACTTTCGGAAGGCGTAAATCAACATACGTGCGTCTGATGGTCATACTCCATTTATTAAAGTTTCTTCATTTATCATTATTAAGACATTTGTGGAGTTAAAACTGTAATATTAGGCAGTTTGAAAATTTCCTAAAACCGAGACCCTCAAACGAAATCTCGACTTTCGGAAGGCATAAATCAACATACGTGCGTCTGATGGTCATACTCCATTTATTGAAGTTTCTTTATTTATCATTATTAAGACATTCGTGTAGTTAAAACTGCAATATTAGACAGTTTGAAAATTTCCAAAAACCGAGGCCCACAAACGAAATCTCGACTTTCGGAAGCGTAAATCAACATACTCGCGTCTGATGGTCATACTCCATTTATTAAAGTTTCTTCATTTATCATTATTAAGACATTTGTGTAGTTAAAACTGAAATATTAGGCAGTTTGAAAATTTCCTAAAACCGAGACCCTCAAACGAAATCTCGACTTTCGGAAGGCATAAATCAACATACGTGCGTCTGATGGTCATACTCCATTTATTAAAGTTTCTTCATTTATCATTATTAAGACATTCGTGTAGTTAAAACTGCAATATTAGACAGTTTGAAAATTTCCAAAAACCGAGGCCCACAAACGAAATCTCGACTTTCGGAAGGCGTAAATCAACATACGTGCGTCTGATGGTCATACTCCGTTTATTAAAGTTCATTTATCATTATTAAGACATTTGTGGAGTTAAAATTGTAATATTAGGCAGTTTGAAAATTTCCTAAAACCGAGACCCTCAAACGAAATCTCGACTTTCGGAAGGCATAAATCAACATACGTGCGTCTGATGGTCATACTCCATTTATTAAAGTTTCTTCATTTATCATTATTAAGACATTTGTGGAGTTAAAACTGCAATATTAGGCAGTTTGAAAATTTCCTAAAACCGAGACCCTCAAACGAACTCTCGACTTTGGAAGGTATAAATCAACATACGTCGTCGTCGATGGTCATACTCCATTTATTAAAGTTTCTTCATTTATCATTATTAAGACATTTATGGAGTTAAAACTGCAATATTAGAAAGTTTGAAAATTTCCAAAAACCGAGACCCTCAAACGAAATCTCGACTTTCGGAAGGCATAAATCAACATACGTGCGTCTGATGGTCATACTCCATTTATTAAAGTTTCTTCATTTATCATTATTAAGTCATTTATGGAGTTAAAACTGCAATATTAGACAGTTTGAAAATTTACTAAAACCGAGACCATCAATCGAAATCTCGACTTTCGGAAGGCATAAATCAACATACGTGCGTCTGATGGTCATACTCCATTTATTAAAGTTTCTTCATATATCATTATTAAGACATTCGTGTAGTTAAAACTGCAATATTAGACAGTTTGAAAATTTCCAAAAACCGAGGCCCACAAACGAAATCTCGACTTTCGGAAGGCGTAAATCAACATACGTGCGTCTGATGGTCATACTCCATTTATTAAAGTTTCTTCATTTATCATTATTAAGACATTCGTGTAGTTAAAATTGCAATATTAGACAGTTTGAAAATTTCCAAAACCGAGGCCCACAAACGAAATCTCGACTTTCGGAAGGCGTAAATCAACATACGTGCGTCTGATGGTCATACTCCATTTATTAAAGTTTCTTCATTTATCATTGTTAAGTCATTTATGGAGTTAAAACTGCAATATTAGACAGTTTGAAAATTTCCAAAAACCGAGGCCCACAAACGAAATCTCGACTTTCGGAAGGCGTAAATCAACATACGTGCGTCTGATGGTCATACTCCGTTTATTAAAGTTTCTTCATTTATCATTATTAAGACATTTGTGGAGTTAAAATTGTAATATTAGGCGGTTTGAAAATTTCCTAAAACCGAGACCCTCAAACGAAATCTCGACTTTCGGAAGGCATAAATCAACATACGTGCGTCTGATGGTCATACTCCATTTATTAAAGTTTCTTCATTTATCATTATTAAGACATTTGGGGATTTAAAACTGCCATATTAGACAGTTTGAAAATTTCCAAAAACCGAGACCCTCAAACGAAATCTCGACTTTCGGAAGGCGTAAATCAACATACGTGCGTCTGATGGTCATACTCCGTTTATTAAAGTTTCTTCATTTATCATTATTAAGACATTTGTGGAGTTAAAATTGTAATATTAGGCAGTTTGAAAATTTCCTAAAACCGAGACCCTCAAACGAAATCTCGACTTTCGGAAGGCATAAATCAACATACGTGCGTCTGATGGTCATACTCCATTTATTAAAGTTTCTTCATTTATCATTATTAAGACATTTGGGGAGTTAAAACTGCAATATTAAACAGTTTGAAAATTTCCAAAAACCGATACCCTCAAAAGAAATCTCGAGTTTCGGAAAGCATAAATTAACATACGTGCGTCTGATGGTCATACTCCATTTATTAAAGTTTCTTCATTTATCATTATTAAGACATTTGTGGAGTTAAAACTGCAATATTAGGCAGTTTGAAAATTTCCTAAAACCGATACCCTCAAACGAAATCTCGACTTTCGGAAGGCATAAATCAACATACGTGCGTCTGATGGTCATACTCCATTTATTAAAGTTTCTTCATTTATCATTATTAAGACATTTGTGGATTTAAAACTGCCATATTAGACAGTTTGAAAATTTCCAAAAACCGAGACCCTCAAACGAAATCTCGACTTTCGGAAGGCATAAATCAACATACGTGCGTCTGATGGTCATACTCCATTTATTAAAGTTTCTTCATTTATCATTATTAAGACATTTGTGGAGTTAAAACTGCAATATTAGACAGTTTGAAAATTTCCAAAAACCGATACCCTCAAACGAAATCTCGAGTTTCGGAACGCATAAATTAACATACGTGCGTCTGATGGTCATACTCCATTTATTAAAGTTTCTTCATTTATCATTATTAAGACATTTGTGGAGTTAAAACTGCAATATTAGGCAGTTTGAAAATTTCCTAAAACCGAGACTCTCAAACGAAATCTCGACTTTCGGAAGGCATAAATCAACATACGTGCGTCTGATGGTCATACTCCATTTATTAAAGTTTCTTCATTTATCATTATTAAGACATTTGTGGAGTTAAAACTGTAATATTAGGCAGTTTGAAAATTTCCTAAAACCGAGACCCTCAAACGAAATCTCGACTTTCGGAAGGCGTAAATCAACATACGTGCGTCTGATGATCATACTCCATTTATTAAAAGTTCTTCATTTATCATTATTAAGACATTCGTGTAGTTAAAACTGCAATATTAGACAGTTTGAAAATTTCCAAAAACCGAGGCCCACAAACGAAATCTCGACTTTCGGAAGGCGTAAATCAACATACGTGCGTCTGATGGTCATACTCCATTTATTAAAGTTTCTTCATTTATAATTATTAAGACATTTGTGGAGTTAAAATTGTAATATTAGGCAGTTTGAAAATTTCCTAAAACCGAGACCCTCAAACGAAATCTCGACTTTCGGAAGGCATAAATCAACATACGTGCGTCTGATGGTCATACTCCATTTATTAAAGTTTCTTCATTTATCATTGTTAAGTCATTTATGGAGTTAAAACTGCAATATTAGACAGTTTGAAAATTTCCAAAAACCGAGGCCCACAAACGAAATCTCGACTTTCGGAAGGCGTAAATCAACATACGTGCGTCTGATGGTCATACTCCATTTATTAAAGTTTCTTCATTTATCATTGTTAAGTCATTTATGGAGTTAAAACTGCAATATTAGACAGTTTGAAAATTTCCAAAACCGAGGCCCACAAACGAAATCTCGACTTTCGGAAGGCGTAAATCAACATACGTGCGTCTGATGGTCATACTCCATTTATTAAAGTTTCTTCATTTATCATTATTAAGACATTTGTGGAGTTAAAACTGTAATATTAGGCGGTTTGAAAATTTCCTAAAACCGAGACCCTCAAACGAAATCTCGACTTTCGGAAGGCATAAATCAACATACGTGCGTCTGATGGTCATACTCCATTTATTGAAGTTTCTTTATTTATCATTATTAAGACATTCGTGTAGTTAAAACTGCAATATTAGACAGTTTGAAAATTTCCAAAACCGAGGCCCACAAACGAAATCTCGACTTTCGGAAGGCGTAAATCAACATACGTGCGTCTGATGGTCATACTCCATTTATTAAAGTTTCTTCATTTATCATTATTAAGACATTTGTGTAGTTAAAACTGAAATATTAGGCAGTTTGAAAATTTCCTAAAACCGAGACCCTCAAACGAAATCTCGACTTTCGGAAGGCATAAATCAACATACGTGCGTCTGATGGTCATACTCCATTTATTAAAGTTTCTTCATTTATCATTATTAAGACATTCGTGTAGTTAAAACTGCAATATTAGACAGTTTGAAAATTTCCAAAACCGAGGCCCACAAACGAAATCTCGACTTTCGGAAGGCGTAAATCAACATACGTGCGTCTGATGGTCATACTCCGTTTATTAAAGTTCATTTATCATTATTAAGACATTTGTGGAGTTAAAATTGTAATATTAGGCAGTTTGAAAATTTCCTAAAACCGAGACCCTCAAACGAAATCTCGACTTTCGGAAGGCATAAATCAACATACGTGCGTCCGATGGTCATACTCCATTTATTAAAGTTTCTTCATTTATCATTATTAAGACATTCGTGTAGTTAAAACTGCAATATTAGACAGTTTGAAAATTTCCAAAACCGAGGCCCACAAACGAAATCTCGACTTTCGGAAGGCGTAAATCAACATACGTGCGTCTGATGGTCATACTCCATTTATTAAAGTTTCTTCATTTATCATTGTTAAGTCATTTATGGAGTTAAAACTGCAATATTAGACAGTTTGAAAATTTCCAAAACCGAGGCCCACAAACGAAATCTCGACTTTCGGAAGGCGTAAATCAACATACGTGCGTCTGATGGTCATACTCCATTTATTAAAGTTTCTTCATTTATCATTGTTAAGTCATTTATGGAGTTAAAACTGCAATATTAGACAGTTTGAAAATTTCCAAAAACCGAGGCCCACAAACGAAATCTCGACTTTCGGAAGGCGTAAATCAACATACGTGCGTCTGATGGTCATACTCCATTTATTAAAGTTTCTTCATTTATCATTATTAAGACATTTGTGGAGTTAAAACTGTAATATTAGGCAGTTTGAAAATTTCCTAAAACCGAGACCCTCAAACGAAATCTCGACTTTCGGAAGGCATAAATCAACATACGTGCGTCTGATGGTCATACTCCATTTATTGAAGTTTCTTTATTTATCATTATTAAGACATTCGTGTAGTTAAAACTGCAATATTAGACAGTTTGAAAATTTCCAAAACCGAGGCCCACAAACGAAATCTCGACTTTCGGAAGGCGTAAATCAACATACGTGCGTCTGATGGTCATACTCCATTTATTAAAGTTTCTTCATTTATCATTATTAAGACATTTGTGTAGTTAAAACTGAAATATTAGGCGGTTTGAAAATTTCCTAAAACCGAGACCCTCAAACGAAATCTCGACTTTCGGAAGGCATAAATCAACATACGTGCGTCTGATGGTCATACTCCATTTATTAAAGTTTCTTCATTTATCATTATTAAGACATTCGTGTAGTTAAAACTGCAATATTAGACAGTTTGAAAATTTCCAAAACCGAGGCCCACAAACGAAATCTCGACTTTCGGAAGGCGTAAATCAACATACGTGCGTCTGATGGTCATACTCCGTTTATTAAAGTTCATTTATCATTATTAAGACATTTGTGGAGTTAAAATTGTAATATTAGGCAGTTTGAAAATTTCCTAAAACCGAGACCCTCAAACGAAATCTCGACTTTCTAAGGCATAAATCAACATACGTGCGTCTGATGGTCATACTCCATTTATTAAAGTTTCTTCATTTATCATTATTAAGACATTTGTGGAGTTAAAACTGCAATATTAGGCAGTTTGAAAATTTCCTAAAACCGAGACCCTCAAACGAACTCTCGACTTTCGGAAGGTATAAATCAACATACGTGCGTCTGATGGTCATACTCCATTTATTAAAGTTTCTTCATTTATCATTATTAAGACATTTATGGAGTTAAAACTGCAATATTAGAAAGTTTGAAAATTTCCAAAAACCGAGACCCTCAAACGAAATCTCGACTTTCGGAAGGCATAAATCAACATACGTGCGTCTGATGGTCATACTCCATTTATTAAAGTTTCTTCATTTATCATTATTAAGTCATTTATGGAGTTAAAACTGCAATATTAGACAGTTTGAAAATTTACTAAAACCGAGACCATCAATCGAAATCTCGACTTTCGGAAGGCATAAATCAACATACGTGCGTCTGATGGTCATACTCCATTTATTAAAGTTTCTTCATATATCATTATTAAGACATTCGTGTAGTTAAAACTGCAATATTAGACAGTTTGAAAATTTCCAAAAACCGAGGCCCACAAACGAAGTCTCGACTTTCGGAAGGCGTAAATCAACATACGTGCGTCTGATGGTCATACTCCATTTATTAAAGTTTCTTCATTTATCATTATTAAGACATTCGTGTAGTTAAAACTGCAATATTAGACAGTTTGAAAATTTCCAAAAACCGAGGCCCACAAACGAAATCTCGACTTTCGGAAGGCGTAAATCAACATACGTGCGTCTGATGGTCATACTCCATTTATTAAAGTTTCTTCATTTATCATTGTTAAGTCATTTATGGAGTTAAAACTGCAATATTAGACAGTTTGAAAATTTCCAAAACCGAGGCCCACAAACGAAATCTCGACTTTCGGAAGGCGTAAATCAACATACGTCGTCGATGGTCATACTCCGTTTATTAAAGTTTCTTCATTTATCATTATTAAGACATTTGTGGAGTTAAAATTGTAATATTAGGCAGTTTGAAAATTTCCTAAAACCGAGACCCTCAAACGAAATCTCGACTTTCGGAAGGCATAAATCAACATACGTGCGTCTGATGGTCATACTCCATTTATTAAAGTTTCTTCATTTATCATTATTAAGACATTTGGGGATTTAAAACTGCCATATTAGACAGTTTGAAAATTTCCAAAAACCGAGACCCTCAAACGAAATCTCGACTTTCGGAAGGCGTAAATCAACATACGTGCGTCTGATGGTCATACTCCGTTTATTAAAGTTTCTTCATTTATCATTATTAAGACATTTGTGGAGTTAAAACTGCAATATTAGGCAGTTTGAAAATTTCCTAAAACCGATACCCTCAAACGAAATCTCGACTTTCGGAAGGCATAAATCAACATACGTGCGTCTGATGGTCATACTCCATTTATTAAAGTTTCTTCATATATCATTATTAAGACATTCGTGTAGTTAAAACTGCAATATTAGACAGTTTGAAAATTTCCAAAAACCGAGGCCCACAAACGAAGTCTCGACTTTCGGAAGGCGTAAATCAACATACGTGCGTCTGATGGTCATACTCCATTTATTAAAGTTTCTTCATTTATCATTATTAAGACATTCGTGTAGTTAAAACTGCAATATTAGACAGTTTGAAAATTTCCAAAAACCGAGGCCCACAAACGAAATCTCGACTTTCGGAAGGCGTAAATCAACATACGTGCGTCTGATGGTCATACTCCATTTATTAAAGTTTCTTCATTTATCATTGTTAAGTCATTTATGGAGTTAAAACTGCAATATTAGACAGTTTGAAAATTTCCAAAAACCGAGGCCCACAAACGAAATCTCGACTTTCGGAAGGCGTAAATCAACATACGTGCGTCTGATGGTCATACTCCGTTTATTAAAGTTTCTTCATTTATCATTATTAAGACATTTGTGGAGTTAAAATTGTAATATTAGGCAGTTTGAAAATTTCCTAAAACCGAGACCCTCAAACGAAATCTCGACTTTCGGAAGGCATAAATCAACATACGTGCGTCTGATGGTCATACTCCATTTATTAAAGTTTCTTCATTTATCATTATTAAGACATTTGGGGATTTAAAACTGCCATATTAGACAGTTTGAAAATTTCCAAAAACCGAGACCCTCAAACGAAATCTCGACTTTCGGAAGGCGTAAATCAACATACGTGCGTCTGATGGTCATACTCCGTTTATTAAATTTTCTTCATTTATCATTATTAAGACATTTGTGGAGTTAAAACTGCAATATTAGGCAGTTTGAAAATTTCCTAAAACCGATACCCTCAAACGAAATCTCGAGTTTCGGAACGCATAAATTAACATACGTGCGTCTGATGGTCATACTCCATTTATTAAAGTTTCTTCATTTATCATTATTAAGACATTTGTGGAGTTAAAACTGCAATATTAGGCAGTTTGAAAATTTCCTAAAACCGAGACCCTCAAACGAAATCTCGACTTTCGGAAGGCATAAATCAACATACGTGCGTCTGATGGTCATACTCCATTTATTAAAGTTTCTTCATTTATCATTATTAAGACATTTGTGGAGTTAAAACTGTAATATTAGGCAGTTTGAAAATTTCCAAAAACCGAGCCCCTCAAACGAAATCTCGACTTTCGGAAGGCATAAATCAACATACGTGCGTCTGATGGTCATACTCCATTTATTAAAGTTTCTTCATTTATCATTATTAAGACATTCGTGTAGTTAAAACTGCAATATTAGACAGTTTGAAAATTTCCAAAAACCGAGGCCCACAAACGAAATCTCGACTTTCGGAAGGCGTAAATCAACATAGGTGCGTCTGATGGTCATACTCCGTTTATTAAAGTTTCTTCATTTATCATTATTAAGACATTTGTGGATTTAAAATTGTAATATTAGGCAGTTTGAAAATTTCCTAAAACCGAGACCCTCAAACGAAATCTCGACTTTCGGAAGGCATAAATCAACATACGTGCGTCTGATGGTCATACTCCATTTATTAAAGTTTCTTCATTTGTCATTATTAAGACATTTGTGGATTTAAAACTGCCATATTAGACAGTTTGAAAATTTCCTAAAACCGAGACCCTCAAACGAAATCTCGACTTTCGGAAGGCATAAATCAACATACGTGCGTCTGATGGTCATACTCCATTTATTAAAGTTTCTTTATTTATCATTATTAAGACATTCGTGTAGTTAAAACTGCAATATTAGACAGTTTGAAAATTTCCAAAAACCGAGGCCCACAAACGAAATCTCGACTTTCGGAAGGCGTAAATCAACATACGTGCGTCTGATGGTCATACTCCATTTATTAAAGTTTCTTCATTTATCATTATTAAGACATTTGTGTAGTTAAAACTGAAATATTAGGCAGTTTGAAAATTTCCTAAAACCGAGACCCTCAAACGAAATCTCGACTTTCGGAAGGCATAAATCAACATACGTGCGTCTGATGATCATACTCCATTTATTAAAGTTTCTTCATTTATCATTATTAAGACATTCGTGTAGTTAAAACTGCAATATTAGACAGTTTGAAAATTTCCAAAAACCGAGGCCCACAAACGAAATCTCGACTTTCGGAAGGCATAAATCAACATACGTGCGTCTGATGGTCATACTCCATTTATTAAAGTTTCTTCATTTATCATTATTAAGACATTTGTGGAGTTAAAATTGTAATATTAGGCAGTTTGAAAATTTCCTAAAACCGAGACCCTCAAACGAAATCTCGACTTTCGGAAGGCATAAATCAACATACGTGCGTCTGATGGTCATACTCCGTTTATTAAAGTTTCTTCATTTATCATTATTAAGACATTTGTGGAGTTAAAACTGCAATATTAGGCAGTTTGAAAATTTCCTAAAACCGAGACCCTCAAACGAAATCTCGACTTTCGGAAGGCATAAATCAACATACGTGCGTCTGATGGTCTTACTCCATTTATTAAAGTTCCTTCATTTATCATTATTAGGACATTTGTGGAGTTAAAACTGCAATATTAGACAGTTTGAAAATTTCCAAAAACCGATACCCTCAAACGAAATCTCGAGTTTCGGAAGGCATAAATTAACATACGTGCGTCTGATGGTCATACTCCATTTATTAAAGTTTCTTCATTTATCATTATTAAGACATTTGTGTATTTAAAACTGCCATATTAGACAGTTTGAAAATTTCCAAAAACCGAGACCCTCAAACGAAACCTCGAGTTTCGGAAGGCATAAATTAACATACGTGCGTCTGATGGTCATACTCCATTTATTAAAGTTTATTCATTTATCATTATTAAGACATTTGTGGAGTTAAAACTGCAATATTGGACAGTTTGAAAATTTCCAAAAACCGATACCCTCAAACGAAATCTCGAGTTTCGGAAGGCATAAATTAACATACGTGCGTCTGATGGTCATACTCCATTTATTAAAGTTTCTTCATTTATCATTATTAAGACATTTGTGGAGTTAAAACTGTAATATTAAACAGTTTGAAAATTTCCAAAAACCGAGGCCCACAAACGAAATCTCGACTTTCGGAAAGCGTAAATCAACATACGTGCGTCTGATGGTCATACTCCGTTTATTAAAGTTTCTTCATTTATCATTATTAAGACATTTGTGGAGTTAAAAATGTAATATTAGGCAGTTTGAAAATTTCCTAAAACCGAGACCCTCAAACGAAATCTCGACTTTCGGAAGGCGTAAATCAACATACGTGCGTCTGATGGTCATACTCCGTTTATTAAAGTTTCTTAATTTATCATTATTAAGACATTTGTGGAGTTAAAATTGTAATATTAGGCAGTTTGAAAATTTCCTAAAACCGAGACCCTCAAACGAAATCTCGAGTTTCGGAAGGCATAAATCAACATACGTGCGTCTGATGGTCATACTCACTTTATTAAAGTTTCTTCATTTATCATTATTAAGACATTCGTGTAGTTAAAACTGCAATATTAGACAGTTTGAAAATTTCCAAAAACCGAGGCCCACAAACGAAATCTCGACTTTCGGAAGGCGTAAATCAACATACGTGCGTCTGATGGTCATACTCCGTTTATTAAAGTTTCTTCATTTATCATTATTAAGACATTTGTGGAGTTAAAATTGTAATATTAGGCAGTTTGAAAATTTCCTAAAACCGAGACCCTCAAACGAAATCTCGAGTTTCGGAAGGCATAAATCAACATACGTGCGTCTGATGGTCATACTCACTTTATTAAAGTTTCTTCATTTATCATTATTAAGACATTCGTGTAGTTAAAACTGCAATATTAGACAGTTTGAAAATTTCCAAAACCGAGGCCCACAAACGAAATCTCGACTTTCGGAAGGCGTAAATCAACATACGTGCGTCTGATGGTCATACTCCATTTATTAAAGTTTCTTCATTTATCATTGTTAAGTCATTTATGGAGTTAAAACTGCAATATTAGACAGTTTGAAAATTTCCAAAAACCGAGACCCACAAACGAAATCTCGACTTTCGGAAGGCGTAAATCAACATACGTGCGTCTGATGGTCATACTCCGTTTATTAAAGTTTCTTCATTTATCATTATTAAGACATTTGTGGAGTTAAAATTGTAATATTAGGCGGTTTGAAAATTTCCTAAAACCGAGACCCTCAAACGAAATCTCGACTTTCGGAAGGCATAAATCAACATACGTGCGTCCGATGGTCATACTCCATTTATTAAAGTTTCTTCATTTATCATTATTAAGACATTTGTGGATTTAAAACTGCCATATTAGACAGTTTGAAAATTTCCAAAAACCGAGACCCTCAAACGAAATCTCGACTTTCGGAAGGCATAAATCAACATACGTGCGTCTGATGGTCATACTCCGTTTATTAAAGTTTCTTCATTTATCATTATTAAGACATTTGTGGAGTTAAAATTGTAATATTAGGCAGTTTGAAAATTTCCTAAAACCGAGACCCTTAAACGAAATCTCGACTTTCGGAAGGCATAAATCAACATACGTGCGTCTGATGGTCATACTCCATTTATTAAAGTTTCTTCATTTATCATTATTAAGACATTTGTGGATTTAAAACTGCCATATTAGACAGTTTGAAAATTTCCAAAAACCGAGACCCTCAAACGAAATCTCGACTTTCGGAAGGCATAAATCAACATACGTGCGTCTGATGGTCATACTCCATTTATTAAAGTTTCTTCATTTATCATTATTAAGACATTTGTGGAGTTAAAACTGTAATATTAGGCAGTTTGAAAATTTCCTAAAACCGAGACCCTCAAACGAAATCTCGACTTTCGGAAGGCATAAATCAACATACGTGCGTCTGATGATCATACTCCATTTATTAAAGTTTCTTCATTTATCATTATTAAGACATTCGTGTAGTTAAAACTGCAATATTAAACAGTTTGAAAATTTCCAAAAACCGAGGCCCACAAACGAAATCTCGACTTTCGGAAAGCGTAAATCAACATACGTGCGTCTGATGGTCATACTCCGTTTATTAAAGTTTCTTCATTTATCATTATTAAGACATTTGTGGAGTTAAAATTGTAATATTAGGCAGTTTGAAAATTTCCTAAAACCGAGACCCTCAAACGAAATCTCGACTTTCGGAAGGCGTAAATTAACATACGTGCGTCTGATGGTCATACTCCGTTTATTAAAGTTTCTTCATTTATCATTATTAAGACATTTGTGGAGTTAAAATTGTAATATTAGGCAGTTTGAAAATTTCCTAAAACCGAGACCCTCAAACGAAATCTCGAGTTTCGGAAGGCATAAATCAACATACGTGCGTCTGATGGTCATACTCACTTTATTAAAGTTTCTTCATTTATCATTATTAAGACATTCGTGTAGTTAAAACTGCAATATTAGACAGTTTGAAAATTTCCAAAAACCGAGGCCCACAAACGAAATCTCGACTTTCGGAAGGCGTAAATCAACATACGTGCGTCTGATGGTCATACTCCGTTTATTAAAGTTTCTTCATTTATCATTATTAAGACATTTGTGGAGTTAAAATTGTAATATTAGGCAGTTTGAAAATTTCCTAAAACCGAGACCCTCAAACGAAATCTCGAGTTTCGGAAGGCATAAATCAACATACGTGCGTCTGATGGTCATACTCACTTTATTAAAGTTTCTTCATTTATCATTATTAAGACATTCGTGTAGTTAAAACTGCAATATTAGACAGTTTGAAAATTTCCAAAAACCGAGACCCTCAAACGAAATCTCGACTTTCGGAAGGCATAAATCAACATACGTGCGTCTGATGGTCATACTCCATTTATTAAAGTTTCTTCATTTATCATTATTAAGACATTTGTGGAGTTAAAACTGCAATATTAAACAGTTTGAAAATTTCCAAAAACCGAGGCCCACAAACGAAATCTCGACTTTCGGAAAGCGTAAATCAACATACGTGCGTCTGATGGTCATACTCCGTTTATTAAAGTTTCTTCATTTATCATTATTAAGACATTTGTGGAGTTAAAATTGTAATATTAGGCAGTTTGAAAATTTCCTAAAACCGAGACCCTCAAACGAAATCTCGACTTTCGGAAGGCGTAAATCAACATACGTGCGTCTGATGGTCATACTCCGTTTATTAAAGTTTCTTCATTTATCATTATTAAGACATTTGTGGAGTTAAAATTGTAATATTAGGCAGTTTGAAAATTTCCTAAAACCGAGACCCTCAAACGAAATCTCGAGTTTCGGAAGGCATAAATCAACATACGTGCGTCTGATGGTCATACTCACTTTATTAAAGTTTCTTCATTTATCATTATTAAGACATTCGTGTAGTTAAAACTGCAATATTAGACAGTTTGAAAATTTCCAAAAACCGAGGCCCACAAACGAAATCTCGACTTTCGGAAGGCGTAAATCAACATACGTGCGTCTGATGGTCATACTCCGTTTATTAAAGTTTCTTCATTTATCATTATTAAGACATTTGTGGAGTTAAAACTGTAATATTAGGCAGTTTGAAAATTTCCTAAAACCGAGACCCTCAAACGAAATCTCGACTTTCGGAAGGCGTAAATCAACATACGTGCGTCTGATGATCATACTCCATTTATTAAAAGTTCTTCATTTATCATTATTAAGACATTCGTGTAGTTAAAACTGCAATATTAGACAGTTTGAAAATTTCCAAAAACCGAGGCCCACAAACGAAATCTCGACTTTCGGAAGGCGTAAATCAACATACGTGCGTCTGATGGTCATACTCCATTTATTAAAGTTTCTTCATTTATAATTATTAAGACATTTGTGGAGTTAAAATTGTAATATTAGGCAGTTTGAAAATTTCCTAAAACCGAGACCCTCAAACGAAATCTCGACTTTCGGAAGGCATAAATCAACATACGTGCGTCTGATGGTCATACTCCATTTATTAAAGTTTCTTCATTTATCATTATTAAGACATTTGTGGATTTAAAACTGCCATATTAGACAGTTTGAAAATTTCCAAAAACCGAGCCCCTCAAACGAAATCTCGACTTTCGGAAGGCATAAATCAACATACGTGCGTCTGATGGTCATACTCCATTTATTAAAGTTTCTTCATTTATCATTATTAAGACATTCGTGTAGTTAAAACTGCAATATTAGACAGTTTGAAAATTTCCAAAAACCGAGGCCCACAAACGAAATCTCGACTTTCGGAAGGCGTAAATCAACATACGTGCGTCTGATGGTCATACTCCGTTTATTAAAGTTTCTTCATTTATCATTATTAAGACATTTGTGGATTTAAAATTGTAATATTAGGCAGTTTGAAAATTTCCTAAAACCGAGACCCTCAAACGAAATCTCGACTTTCGGAAGGCATAAATCAACATACGTGCGTCTGATGGTCATACTCCATTTATTAAAGTTTCTTCATTTGTCATTATTAAGACATTTGTGGATTTAAAACTGCCATATTAGACAGTTTGAAAATTTCCTAAAACCGAGACCCTCAAACGAAATCTCGAGTTTCGAAGGCATAAATCAACATACGTGCGTCTGATGGTCATACTCCATTTATTAAAGTTTCTTTATTTATCATTATTAAGACATTCGTGTAGTTAAAACTGCAATATTAGACAGTTTGAAAATTTCCAAAACCGAGGCCCACAAACGAAATCTCGACTTTCGGAAGGCGTAAATCAACATACGTGCGTCTGATGGTCATACTCCATTTATTAAAGTTTCTTCATTTATCATTATTAAGACATTTGTGTAGTTAAAACTGAAATATTAGGCAGTTTGAAAATTTCCTAAAACCGAGACCCTCAAACGAAATCTCGACTTTCGGAAGGCATAAATCAACATACGTGCGTCTGATGATCATACTCCATTTATTATAGTTTCTTCATTTATCATTATTAAGACATTTGTGGAGTTAAAACTGCAATATTGGACAGTTTGAAAATTTCCAAAAACCGAGACCCTCAAACGAAATCTCGACTTTCGGAAGGCGTAAATCAACATACGTGCGTCTGATGGTCATACTCCATTTATTAAAGTTTCTTCATTTATCATTATTAAGACATTTGTGGAGTTAAAATTGTAATATTAGGCAGTTTGAAAATTTCCTAAAACCTAGACCCTCAAACGAAATCTCGACTTTCGGAAGGCATAAATCAACATACGTGCGTCTGATGGTCATACTCCATTTATTAAAGTTTCTTCATTTATCATTATTAAGACATTTGTGGAGTTAAAACTGTAATATTAGGAAGTTTGAAAATTTCCTAAAACCGAGACCCTCAAACGAAATCTCGACTTTCGGAAGGCATAAATCAACATACGTGCGTCTGATGGTCATACTCCATTTATTAAAGTTTCTTTATTTATCATTATTAAGACATTCATGGAGTTAAAACTGCCATATTAGACAGTTTGAAAATTTCCAAAAACCAAGACCCTCAAACGAAATCTCGAGTTTCGGAAGGCATAAATCAACATACGTGCGTCTGATGGTCATACTCACTTTATTAAAGTTTCTTCATTTATCATTATTAAGACATTCGTGTAGTTAAAACTGCAATAGTAGACAGTTTGAAAATTTCCAAAAACCGAGGCCCACAAACGAAATCTCGACTTTCGGAAGGCATAAATCAACATACGTGCGTCTGATGGTCATACTCCGTTTATTAAAGTTTCTTCATTTATCATTATTAAGACATTTGTGGAGTTAAAATTGTGACCCTCAAACGAAATCTCGAGTTTCGGAAGGCATAAATCAACATACGTGCGTCTGATGGTCATACTCACTTTATTAAAGTTTCTTCATTTATCATTATTAAGACATTCGTGTAGTTAAAACTGCAATATTAGACAGTTTGAAAATTTCCAAAAACCGAGGCCCACAAACGAAATCTCGACTTTCGGAAGGCGTAAATCAACATACGTGCGTCTGATGGTCATACTCCATTTATTAAAGTTTCTTCATTTATCATTATTAAGACATTTGTGGAGTTAAAACTGTAATATTAGGAAGTTTGAAAATTTCCTAAAACCGAGACCCTCAAACGAAATCTCGACTTTCGGAAGGCATAAATCAACATACGTGCGTCTGATTGTCATACTCCATTTATTAAAGTTTCTTTATTTATCATTATTAAGACATTCATGGAGTTAAAACTGCCATATTAGACAGTTTGAAAATTTCCTAAAACCGAGACCCTCAAACGAAATCTCGACTTTCGGAAGGCATAAATCAACATACGTGCGTCTGATGGTCATACTCCATTTATTAAAGTTTCTTCATTTATCATTATTAAGACATTTGTGGAGTTAAAACTGAAATATTAGACAGTTTGAAAATTTCCAAAAACCGAGACCCTCAAACGAAATCTCGACTTTCGGAAGGCATAAATCAACATACGTGCGTCTGATGGTCATACTCCATTTATTAAAGTTTCTTCATTTATCATTATTAAGACATTCGTGTAGTTAAAACTGCAATATTAGACAGTTTGAAAATTTCCAAAAACCGAGACCCTCAAACGAAATCTCGACTTTCGGAAGGCATAAATCAACATACGTGCGTCTGATGGTCATTCTCCATTTATTAAAGTTTCTTCATTTATCATTATTAAGACATTTGTGGAGTTAAAACTGCAATATTAGACAGTTTGAAAATTTCCAAAAACCGATACCCTCAAACGAAATCTCGAGTTTCGGAAGGCATAAATTAACATACGTGCGTCTGATGGTCATACTCCATTTATTAAAGTTTCTTCATTTATCATTATTAAGACATTTGTGGAGTTAAAATTGTAATATTAGGCAGTTTGAAAATTTCCAAAAACCGAGACCCTCAAACGAAATCTCGACTTTCGGAAGGCATAAATCAACATACGTGCGTCTGATGGTCATACTCACTTTATTAAAGTTTCTTCATTTATCATTATTAAGACATTCGTGTAGTTAAAACTGCAATAGTAGACAGTTTGAAAATTTCCAAAAACCGAGGCCCACAAACGAAATCTCGACTTTCGGAAGGCATAAATCAACATACGTGCGTCTGATGGTCATACTCCGTTTATTAAAGTTTCTTCATTTATCATTATTAAGACATTTGTGGAGTTAAAATTGTAATATTAGGCAGTTTGAAAATTTCCTAAAACCGAGACCCTCAAACGAAATCTCGACTTTCGGAAGGCCTAAATCAACATACGTGCGTCTGATGGTCATACTCCATTTATTAAAGTTTCTTCATTTATCATTATTAAGACATTTGTGGATTTAAAACTGCCATATTAGACAGTTTGAAAATTTCCAAAAACCGAGACCCTCAAACGAAATCTCGACTTTCGGAAGGCATAAATCAACATACGTGCGTCTGATGGTCTTACTCCATTTATTAAAGTTCCTTCATTTATCATTATTAAGACATTTGTGGAGTTAAAACTGCAATATTAGACAGTTTGAAAATTTCCAAAAACCGATAACCTCAAACGAAATCTCGAGTTTCGGAAGGCATAAATTAACATACGTGCGTCTGATGGTCATACTCCATTTATTAAAGTTTCTTCATTTATCATTATTAAGACATTTGTGGATTTAAAACTGCCATATTAGACAGTTTGAAAATTTCCAAAAACCGATACCCTCAAACGAAATCTCGAGTTTCGGAAGGCATAAATTAACATACGTGCGTCTGATGGTCATACTCCATTTATTAAAGTTTATTCATTTATCATTATTAAGACATTTGTGGAGTTAAAACTGCAATATTGGACAGTTTGAAAATTTCCAAAAACCGATACCCTCAAACGAAATCTCGAGTTTCGGAAGGCATAAATTAACATACGTGCGTCTGATGGTCATACTCCATTTATTAAAGTTTCTTCATTTATCATTATTAAGACATTTGTGGAGTTAAAACTGTAATATTAGGAAGTTTGAAAATTTCCTAAAACCGAGACCCTCAAACGAAATCTCGACTTTCGGAAGGCATAAATCAACATACGTGCGTCTGATGATCATACTCCATTTATTAAAGTTTCTTCATTTATCATTATTAAGACATTCGTGTAGTTAAAACTTCAATATTAGACAGTTTGAAAATTTCCAAAAACCGAGGCCCACAAACGAAATCTCGACTTTCGGAAGGCGTAAATCAACATACGTGCGTCTGATGGTCATACTCCATTTATTAAAGTTTAATTTCTTCATTTATCATTATTAAGACATTTGTGGAGTTAAAATTGTAATATTAGGCAGTTTGAAAATTTCCTAAAACCGAGACCCTCAAACGAAATCTCGACTTTCGGAAGGCATAAATCAACATACGTGCGTCTGATGGTCATACTCCATTTATTAAAGTTTCTTCATTTATCATTATTAAGACATTTGTGGAGTTAAAACTGTAATATTAGGAAGTTTGAAAATTTCCTAAAACCGAGATCCTCAAACGAAATCTCGACTTTCGGAAGGCATAAATCAACATACGTGCGTCTGATGGTCATACTCCATTTATTAAAGTTTCTTTATTTATCATTATTAAGACATTCATGGAGTTAAAACTGCCATATTAGACAGTTTGAAAATTTCCAAAAACCAAGACCCTCAAACGAAATCTCGAGTTTCGGAAGGCATAAATCAACATACGTGCGTCTGATGGTCATACTCACTTTATTAAAGTTTCTTCATTTATCATTATTAAGACATTCGTGTAGTTAAAACTGCAATAGTAGACAGTTTGAAAATTTCCAAAAACCGAGGCCCACAAACGAAATCTCGACTTTCGGAAGGCATAAATCAACATACGTGCGTCTGATGGTCATACTCCGTTTATTAAAGTTTCTTCATTTATCATTATTAAGACATTTGTGGAGTTAAAATTGTAATATTAGGCAGTTTGAAAATTTCCTAAAACCGAGACCCTCAAACGAAATCTCGACTTTCTTAAGGCATAAATCAACATACGTGCGTCTGATGGTCATACTCCATTTATTAAAGTTTCTTCATTTATCATTATTAAGACATTTGTGGATTTAAAACTGCCATATTAGACAGTTTGAAAATTTCCAAAACCGAGACCCTCAAACGAAATCTCGACTTTCGGAAGGCATAAATCAACATACGTGCGTCTGATGGTCTTACTCCATTTATTAAAGTTCCTTCATTTATCATTATTAAGACATTTGTGGAGTTAAAACTGCAATATTAGACAGTTTGAAAATTTCCAAAAACCGATACCCTCAAACGAAATCTCGAGTTTCGGAAGGCATAAATTAACATACGTGCGTCTGATGGTCATACTCCATTTATTAAAGTTTCTTCATTTATCATTATTAAGACATTTGTGGATTTAAAACTGCCATATTAGACAGTTTGAAAATTTCCAAAAACCGATACCCTCAAACGAAATCTCGAGTTTCGGAAGGCATAAATTAACATACGTGCGTCTGATGGTCATACTCCATTTATTAAAGTTTATTCATTTATCATTATTAAGACATTTGTGGAGTTAAAACTGCAATATTGGACAGTTTGAAAATTTCCAAAAACCGATACCCTCAAACGAAATCTCGAGTTTCGGAAGGCATAAATTAACATACGTGCGTCTGATGGTCATACTCCATTTATTAAAGTTTCTTCATTTATCATTATTAAGACATTTGTGGAGTTAAAACTGCAATATTAGGCAGTTTGAAAATTTCCTAAAACCGAGACCCTCAAACGAAATCTCGACTTTCTAAGGCATAAATCAACATACGTGCGTCTGATGGTCATACTCCATTTATTAAAGTTTCTTCATTTATCATTATTAAGACATTTGTGGAGTTAAAACTGTAATATTAGGCAGTTTGAAAATTTCCTAAAACCGAGACCCTCAAACGAAATCTCGACTTTCGGAAGGCATAAATCAACATACGTGCGTCTGATGATCATACTCCATTTATTAAAGTTTCTTCATTTATCATTATTAAGACATTCGTGTAGTTAAAACTGCAATATTAGACAGTTTGAAAATTTCCAAAACCGAGGCCCACAAACGAAATCTCGACTTTCTAAGGCGTAAATCAACATACGTGCGTCTGATGGTCATACTCCGTTTATTAAAGTTTCTTCATTTATCATTATTAAGACATTTGTGGAGTTAAAATTGTAATATTAGGCAGTTTGAAAATTTCCTAAAACCGAGACCCTCAAACGAAATCTCGACTTTCGGAAGGCGTAAATCAACATACGTGCGTCTGATGGTCATACTCCGTTTATTAAAGTTTCTTCATTTATCATTATTAAGACATTTGTGGAGTTAAAATTGTAATATTAGGCAGTTTGAAAATTTCCTAAAACCGAGACCCTCAAACGAAATCTCGACTTTCGGAAGGCGTAAATCAACATACGTGCGTCTGATGGTCATACTCCGTTTATTAAAGTTTCTTCATTTATCATTATTAAGACATTTGTGGAGTTAAAATTGTTATATTAGGCAGTTTGAAAATTTCCTAAAACCGAGACCCTCAAACGAAATCTCGAGTTTCGGAAGGCATAAATCAACATACGTGCGTCTGATGGTCATACTCACTTTATTAAAGTTTCTTCATTTATCATTATTAAGACATTCGTGTAGTTAAAACTGCAATATTAGACAGTTTGAAAATTTCCAAAAACCGAGGCCCATAAACGAAATCTCGACTTTCGGAAGGCGTAAATCAACATACGTGCGTCTGATGGTCATACTCCGTTTATTAAAGTTTCTTCATTTATCATTATTAAGACATTTGTGGAGTTAAAATTGTAATATTAGGCAGTTTGAAAATTTCCTAAAACCGAGACCCTCAAACGAAATCTCGACTTTCGGAAGGCATAAATCAACATACGTGCGTCTGATGGTCATACTCCATTTATTAAAGTTTCTTCATTTATCATTATTAAGACATTTGTGGATTTAAAACGCCATATTAGACAGTTTGAAAATTTCCAAAAACCGAGACCCTCAAACGAAATCTCGACTTTCGGAAGGCATAAATCAACATACGTGCGTCTGATGGTCATACTCCATTTATTAAAGTTTCTTCATTTATCATTATTAAGACATTTGTGGAGTTAAAACTGCAATATTAGACAGTTTGAAAATTTCCAAAAACCGATACCCTCAAACGAAATCTCGAGTTTCGGAAGGCATAAATTAACATACGTGCGTCTGATGGTCATACTCCATTTATTAAAGTTTCTTCATTTATCATTATTAAGACATTTGTGGAGTTAAAATTGTAATATTAGGCAGTTTGAAAATTTCCTAAAACCGAGACCCTCAAACGAAATCTCGACTTTCGGAAGGCATAAATCAACATACGTGCGTCTGATGGTCATACTCCATTTATTAAAGTTTCTTCATTTATCATTATTAAGACATTTGTGGATTTAAAACTGCCATATTAGACAGTTTGAAAATTTCCAAAAACCGAGACCCTCAAACGAAATCTCGACTTTCGGAAGGCATAAATCAACATACGTGCGTCTGATGGTCTTACTCCATTTATTAAAGTTCCTTCATTTATCATTATTAAGACATTTGTGGAGTTAAAACTGCAATATTAGACAGTTTGAAAATTTCCAAAAACCGATACCCTCAAACGAAATCTCGAGTTTCGGAAGGCATAAATTAACATACGTGCGTCTGATGGTCATACTCCATTTATTAAAGTTTCTTCATTTATCATTATTAAGACATTCGTGTAGTTAAAACTACAATATTAGACAGTTTGAAAATTTCCAAAAACCGAGGCCCACAAACGAAATCTCGACTTTCGGAAGGCGTAAATCAACATACGTGCGTCTGATGGTCATACTCCGTTTATTAAAGTTTCTTCATTTATCATTATTAAGACATTTGTGGAGTTAAAATTGTAATATTAGGCAGTTTGAAAATTTCCTAAAACCGAGACCCTCAAACGAAATCTCGACTTTCGGAAGGCATAAATCAACATACGTGCGTCTGATGATCATACTCCATTTATTAAAGTTTCTTCATTTATCATTATTAAGACATTCGTGTAGTTAAAACTTCAATATTAGACAGTTTGAAAATTTCCAAAAACCGAGGCCCACAAACGAAATCTCGACTTTCGGAAGGCGTAAATCAACATACGTGCGTCTGATGGTCATACTCCATTTATTAAAGTTTCTTCATTTATCATTATTAAGACATTTGTGGAGTTAAAATTGTAATATTAGGCAGTTTGAAAATTTCCTAAAACCGAGACCCTCAAACGAAATCTCGACTTTCGGAAGGCATAAATCAACATACGTGCGTCTGATGGTCATACTCCATTTATTAAAGTTTCTTCATTTATCATTATTAAGACATTTGTGGAGTTAAAACTGTAATATTAGGAAGTTTGAAAATTTCCTAAAACCGAGACCCTCAAACGAAATCTCGACTTTCGGAAGGCATAAATCAACATACGTGCGTCTGATGGTCATACTCCATTTATTAAAGTTTCTTTATTTATCATTATTAAGACATTCATGGAGTTAAAACTGTCATATTAGACAGTTTGAAAATTTCCAAAAACCAAGACCCTCAAACGAAATCTCGAGTTTCGGAAGGCATAAATCAACATACGTGCGTCTGATGGTCATACTCACTTTATTAAAGTTTCTTCATTTATCATTATTAAGACATTCGTGTAGTTAAAACTGCAATAGTAGACAGTTTGAAAATTTCCAAAAACCGAGGCCCACAAACGAAATCTCGACTTTCGGAAGGCATAAATCAACATACGTGCGTCTGATGGTCATACTCCGTTTATTAAAGTTTCTTCATTTATCATTATTAAGACATTTGTGGAGTTAAAATTGTAATATTAGGCAGTTTGAAATTCCTAAAACCGAGACCCTCAAACGAAATCTCGACTTTCGGAAGGCATAAATCAACATACGTGCGTCTGATGGTCATACTCCATTTATTAAAGTTTCTTCATTTATCATTATTAAGACATTTGTGGATTTAAAACTGCCATATTAGACAGTTTGAAAATTTACAAAAACCGAGACCCTCAAACGAAATCTCGACTTTCGGAAGGCATAAATCAACATACGTGCGTCTGATGGTCTTACTCCATTTATTAAAGTTCCTTCATTTATCATTATTAAGACATTTGTGGAGTTAAAACTGCAATATTAGACAGTTTGAAAATTTCCAAAAACCGATACCCTCAAACGAAATCTCGAGTTTCGGAAGGCATAAATTAACATACGTGCGTCTGATGGTCATACTCCATTTATTAAAGTTTCTTCATTTATCATTATTAAGACATTTGTGGATTTAAAACTGCCATATTAGACAGTTTGAAAATTTCCAAAAACCGATACCCTCTAACGAAATCTCGACTTTCGGAAGGCATAAATCAACATACGTGCGTCTGATGGTCATACTCCATTTATTAAAGTTTCTTCATTTATCATTATTAAGACATTTATGGAGTTGAAACTACAATATTAGACAGTTTGAAAATTTCCGAAAACCGAGACCCTCAAACGAAATCTCGAGTTTCGGAAGGCATAAATCAACATACGTGCGTCTGATGGTCATACTCCATTTATTAAAGTTTCTTCATTTATCATTATTAAGACATTCGTGGAGTTAAAACTGCAATATTAGACAGTTTGAAAATTTCCAAAAACCGTGACCCTCAAACGAAATCTCGAGTTTCGGAAGGCATAAATCAACATACGTGCGTCTGATGGTCATACTCCATTTATTAAAGTTTCTTCATTTATCATTATTAAGACATTTATGGAGTTGAAACTACAATATTAGACAGTTTGAAAATTTCCGAAAACCGAGACCCTCAAACGAAATCTCGAGTTTCGGAAGGCATAAATCAACATACGTGCGTCTGATGGTCATACTCCATTTATTAAAGTTTCTTCATTTATCATTATTAAGACATTCGTGGAGTTAAAACTGCAATATTAGACAGTTTGAAAATTTCCGAAAACCGAGGCCCTCAAACGAAATCTCGAGTTTCGGAAGGCATAAATCAACATACGTGCGTCTGATGGTCATACTCCATTTATTAAAGTTTCTTCATTTATCATTATTAAAACATTCGTGGAGTTAAAACTGCAATATTAGACCGTTTGAAAATTTCCAAAAACCGAGGCCCTCAAACGAAATCTCGACTTTCGGAAGGCATAAATCAACATACGTACGTCTAATGGTCATACTCCATTTATTAAAGTTTCTTCATTTATCTTTATTAAGACATTCGTGGGGTTAAAACTGCCATATTAGACAGTTTGAAAATTTCCTAAAACCGAAGCCCTCAAACGAAATCTCGACTTTCGGAAGTTATAAATCAACATACGTGCGTCTGATGGTCGTCCTTCATTTATTAAAGTTTCTTCATTTATCATTATTAAGACAATCGTGGAGTTAAAACTGCCATATTAGACAGTTTGAAAATTTCCTAAAACCGAGACCATCAAACGAAATCTCGACTTTCGGAAGGCATAAATCCACATACGTGCGTCTGATGGTCATACTCCATTTTTTAAAGTTTCTTCATTTATCATTATTAAGACATTCGTGGAGTTAAAACTGCAATATTAGACAGTTTGAAAATTTCCAAAAACCGTGACCCTCAAACGAAATCTCGAGTTTCGGAAGGCATAAATCAACATACGTGCGTCTGATGGTCATACTCCATTTATTAAAGTTTCTTCATTTATCATTATTAAGACATTTATGGAGTTGAAACTACAATACTAGACAGTTTGAAAATTTCCGAAAACCGAGACCCTCAAACGAAATCTCGAGTTTCGGAAGGCATAAATCAACATACGTGCGTCTGATGGTCATACTCCATTTATTAAAGTTTCTTCATTTATCATTATTAAGACATTCGTGGAGTTAAAACTGCAATATTAGACAGTTTGAAAATTTCCAAAAACCGTGACCCTCAAACGAAATCTCGAGTTTCGGAAGGCATAAATCAACATACGTGCGTCTGATGGTCATACTCCATTTATTAAAGTTTCTTCATTTATCATTATTAAGACATTTATGGAGTTGAAACTACAATATTAGACAGTTTGAAAATTTCCGAAAACCGAGACTCTCAAACGAAATCTCGAGTTTCGGAAGGCATAAATCAACATACGTGCGTCTGATGGTCATACTCCATTTATTAAAGTTTCTTCATTTATCATTATTAAGACATTCGTGGAGTTAAAACTGCAATATTAGACAGTTTGAAAATTTCCAAAAACCGTGACCCTCAAACAAAATCTCGAGTTTCGGAAGGCATAAATCAACATACGTGCGTCTGATGGTCATACTCCATTTATTAAAGTTTCTTCATTTATCATTATTAAGACATTCGTGGAGTTAAAACTGCAATATTAGACAGTTTGAAAATTTCCGAAAACCGAGGCCCTCAAACGAAATCTCGAGTTTCGGAAGGCATAAATCAACATACGTGCGTCTGATGGTCATACTCCATTTATTAAAGTTTCTTCATTTATCATTATTAAAACATTCGTGGAGTTAAAACTGCAATATTAGACCGTTTGAAAATTTCCAAAAACCGAGGCCCTCAAACGAAATCTCGACTTTCGGAAGGCATAAATCAACATACGTACGTCTAATGGTCATACTCCATTTATTAAAGTTTCTTCATTTATCTTTATTAAGACATTCGTGGGGTTAAAACTGCCATATTAGACAGTTTGAAAATTTCCTAAAACCGAAGCCCTCAAACGAAATCTCGACTTTCGGAAGTTATAAATCAACATACGTGCGTCTGATGGTCGTCCTTCATTTATTAAAGTTTCTTCATTTATCATTATTAAGACAATCGTGGAGTTAAAACTGCCATATTAGACAGTTTGAAAATTTCCTAAAACCGAGACCATCAAACGAAATCTCGACTTTCGGAAGGCATAAATCCACATACGTGCGTCTGATGGTCATACTCCATTTTTAAAGTTTCTTCATTTATCATTATTAAGACATTCGTGGAGTTAAAACTGCAATATTAGACAGTTTGAAAATTTCCAAAACCGAGACCCTCAAACGAAATCTCGAGTTTCGGAAGGCATAAATCAACATACGTGCGTCCGATGGTCATACTCCATTTATTAAAGTTTCTTCATTTATCATTATTAAGACATTTATGGAGTTGAAACTACAATATTAGACAGTTTGAAAATTTCCAAAACCGAGACCCTCAAACGAAATCTCGAGTTTCGGAAGGCATAAATCAACATACGTGCGTCTGATGGTCATACTCCATTTATTAAAGTTTCTTCATTTATCATTATTAAGACATTCGTGGAGTTAAAACTGCAATATTAGACAGTTTGAAAATTTCCAAAACCGAGACCCTCAAACGAAATCTCGACTTTCGGAAGGCATAAATCAACATACGTGCGCCTGATGGTCATACTCCATTTATTAAAGTTTCTTCATTTATCATTATTAAGACATTTATGGAGTTGAAACTACAATATTAGACAGTTTGAAAATTTCCGAAAACCGAGACTCTCAAACGAAATCTCGAGTTTCGGAAGGCATAAATCAACATACGTGCGTCTGATGGTCATACTCCATTTATTAAAGTTTCTTCATTTATCATTATTAAGACATTCGTGGAGTTAAAACTGCAATATTAGACAGTTTGAAAATTTCCAAAAACCGTGACCCTCAAACGAAATCTCGAGTTTCGGAAGGCATAAATCAACATACGTGCGTCTGATGGTCATACTCCATTTATTAAAGTTTCTTCATTTATCATTATTAAGACATTCGTGAAGTTAAAACTGCAATATTAGACAGTTTGAAAATTTCCGAAAACCGAGGCCCTCAAACGAAATCTCGAGTTTCGGAAAGCATAAATCAACATACGTGCGTCTGATGGTCATACTCCATTTATTAAAGTTTCTTCATTTATCATTATTAAAACATTCGTGGAGTTAAAACTGCAATATTAGACCGTTTGAAAATTTCCAAAAACCGAGGCCCTCAAACGAAATCTCGACTTTCGGAAGGCATAAATCAACATACGTACGTCTAATGGTCATACTCCATTTATTAAAGTTTCTTCATTTATCTTTATTAAGACATTCGTGGGGTTAAAACTGCCATATTAGACAGTTTGAAAATTTCCTAAAACCGAAGCCCTCAAACGAAATCTCGACTTTCGGAAGTTATAAATCAACATACGTGCGTCTGATGGTCGTCCTTCATTTATTAAAGTTTCTTCATTTATCATTATTAAGACAATCGTGGAGTTAAAACTGCCATATTAGACAGTTTGAAAATTTCCTAAAACCGAGACCATCAAACGAAATCTCGACTTTCGGAAGGCATAAATCCACATACGTGCGTTTGATGGTCATACTCCATTTTTTAAAGTTTCTTCATTTATCATTATTAAGACATTCGTGGAGTTAAAACTGCAATATTAGACAGTTTGAAAATTTCCAAAAACCGTGACCCTCAAACGAAATCTCGAGTTTCGGAAGGCATAAATCAACATACGTGCGTCTGATGGTCATACTCCATTTATTAAAGTTTCTTCATTTATCATTATTAAGACATTTATGGAGTTGAAACTACAATATTAGACAGTTTGAAAATTTCCGAAAACCGAGACCCTCAAACGAAATCTCGAGTTTCGGAAGGCATAAATCAACATACGTGCGTCTGATGGTCATACTCCATTTATTAAAGTTTCTTCATTTATCATTATTAAGACATTCGTGGAGTTAAAACTGCAATATTAGACAGTTTGAAAATTTCCAAAACCGAGACCCTCAAACGAAATCTCGAGTTTCGGAAGGCATAAATCAACATACGTGCGTCCGATGGTCATACTCCATTTATTAAAGTTTCTTCATTTATCATTATTAAGACATTTATGGAGTTGAAACTACAATATTAGACAGTTTGAAAATTTCCTAAAACCGAGACTCTCAAACGAAATCTCGAGTTTCGGAAGGCATAAATCAACATACGTGCGTCTGATGGTCATACTCCATTTATTAAAGTTTCTTCATTTATCATTATTAAGACATTCGTGGAGTTAAAACTGCAATATTAGACAGTTTGAAAATTTCCAAAAACCGTGACCCTCAAACGAAATCTCGAGTTTCGGAAGGCATAAATCAACATACGTGCGTCTGATGGTCATACTCCATTTATTAAAGTTTCTTCATTTATCATTATTAAGACATTCGTGGAGTTAAAACTGCAATATTAGACAGTTTGAAAATTTCCGAAAACCGAGGCCCTCAAACGAAATCTCGAGTTTCGGAAGGCATAAATCAACATACGTGCGTCTGATGGTCATACTCCATTTATTAAAGTTTCTTCATTTATCATTATTAAAACATTCGTGGAGTTAAAACTGCAATATTAGACCGTTTGAAAATTTCCAAAAACCGAGGCCCTCAAACGAAATCTCGACTTTCGGAAGGCATAAATCAACATACGTACGTCTAATGGTCATACTCCATTTATTAAAGTTTCTTCATTTATCTTTATTAAGACATTCGTGGGGTTAAAACGCGCCATATTAGACAGTTTGAAAATTTCCTAAAACCGAAGCCCTCAAACGAAATCTCGACTTTCGGAAGTTATAAATCAACATACGTGCGTCTGATGGTCGTCCTTCATTTATTAAAGTTTCTTCATTTATCATTATTAAGACAATCGTGGAGTTAAAACTGCCATATTAGACAGTTTGAAAATTTCCTAAAACCGAGACCATCAAACGAAATCTCGACTTTCGGAAGGCATAAATCCACATACGTGCGTCTGATGGTCATACTCCATTTTTTAAAGTTTCTTCATTTATCATTATTAAGACATTCGTGGAGTTAAAACTGCAATATTAGACAGTTTGAAAATTTCCAAAAACCGTGACCCTCAAACGAAATCTCGAGTTTCGGAAGGCATAAATCAACATACCTGCGTCTGATGGTCATACTCCATTTATTAAAGTTTCTTCATTTATCATTATTAAGACATTTATGGAGTTGAAACTACAATATTAGACAGTTTGAAAATTTTCGAAAACCGAGACCCTCAAACGAAATCTCGAGTTTCGGAAGGCATAAATCACCATACGTGCGTCTGATGGTCATACTCCATTTATTAAAGTTTCTTCATTTATCATTATTAAAACATTCGTAGAGTTAAAACTGCAATATTAGACCGTTTGAAAATTTCCAAAAACCGAGGCCCTCAAACGAAATCTCGACTTTCGGAAGGCATAAATCAACATACGTACGTCTAATGGTCATACTCCATTTATTAAAGTTTCTTCATTTATCTTTATTAAGACATTCGTGGGGTTAAAACTGCCATATTAGACAGTTTGAAAATTTCCTAAAACCGAAGATCTCAAACGAAATCTCGACTTTCGGAAGTTATAAATCAACATACGTGCGTCAGATGGTCATACTCCATTTATTAAAGTTTCTTCATTTATCATTATTAAGAAAATCGTGGAGTTAAAACTGCCATATTAGACAGTTTGAAAATTTCCTAAAACCGAGACCATCAAACGAAATCTCGACTTTCGGAAGGCATAAATCAACATACGTGCGTCTGATGGTCATACTCCATTTATTAAAGTTTCTTCATTTATCATTATTAAGACATTCGTGGAGTTAAAAATGCAATATTAGACAGTTTGAAAATTTCCAAAAACCGAATCCCTCAAACGAAATCTCGAGTTTCGGAAGGCATAAATCAACATACGTGCGTCTGATGGTCATACTCCATTTATTAAAGTTTCTTCATTTATCATTATTAAGACATTTATGGAGTTGAAACTACAATATTAGACAGTTTGAAAATTTCCGAAAACCGAGACCCTCAAACGAAATCTCGAGTTTCGGAAGGCATAAATCAACATACGTGCGTCTGATGGTCATACTCCATTTATTAAAGTTTCTTCATTTATCATTATTAAGACATCCGTGGAGTTAAAACTGCAATATTAGACAGTTTGAAAACTTCCAAAAACCGTGACCCTCAAACGAAATCTCGAGTTTCGGAAGGCATAAATCAACATACGTGCGTCTGATGGTCATACTCCATTTATTAAAGTTTCTTCATTTATCATTTATTAAGACATTTATGGAGTTGAAACTACAATATTAGACAGTTTGAAAATTTCCGAAAACCGTGACCCTCAAACGAAATCTCGAGTTTCGGAAGGCATAAATCAACATACGTGCGTCTGATGGTCATACTCCATTTATTAAAGTTTCTTCATTTATCATTATTAAGACATTCGTGTAGTTAAAGTTGCAATATTAGACAGTTTGAAAATTTCCAAAAACCGAGGCCCACAAACGAAATCTCGACTTTCGGAAGACGTAAATCAACATACGTGCGTCTGATGGTCATACTCCATTTATTAAAGTTTCTTCATTTATCATTATTAAGTCATTTATGGAGTTAAAACTCCAATATTAGACAGTTTGAAAATTTCCAAAAACCGAGACCCTCAAACGAAATCTCGAGTTTCGGAAGGCATAAATCAACATACGTGCGTCTGATGGTCATACTCCATTTATTAAAGTTTCTTCATTTATCATTATTAAGACATTTGTGGAGTTAAAACTGCAATATTAGACAGTTTGAAAATTTCCTAAAACCGAGGCCCTCAAACGAAATCTCGAGTTTCGGAAGGCATAAATCAACATACGTGCGTCTGATGGTAATACTCCATTTATTAAAGTTTATTCATTTATCATTATTAAGACATTTGTGGAGTTAAAACTGCAATATTAGTTAGTTTGAAAATTTCCTAAAACCGAGGCCCTCAAACGAAATCTCGAGTTTCGGAAGGCATAAATCAACATACGTGCGTCTGATGGTCATACTCCATTTATTAAAGTTTATTCATTTATCATTATTAAGACATTTGTGGAGTTAAACTGCAATATTAGGCAGTTTGAAAATTTCCAAAAACCGAGACCCTCAAACGAAATCTCGAGTTTCGGAAGGCATAAATCAACATACGTGCGTCTGATGGTCATACTCCATCTATTAAAGTTTCTTCATTTATCATTATTAAGACATTTGTGGAGTTAAAACTGCAATATTAGACAGTTTGAAAATTTCCTAAAACCGAGGCCCTCAAACGAAATCTCGAGTTTCGGAAGGCATAAATCAACATACGTGCGTCTGATGGTCATACTCCATTTATTAAAGTTTCTTCATTTATCATTATTATTAAGACATTCGTGGAGTTAAAACTGCAATATTAGACAGTTTGAAAATTTCCTAAAACCGAGACCATCAAACGAAATCTCGACTTTCGGAAGGCATAAATCAACATACGTGCGTCTGATGGTCATACTCCATTTATTATAGTTTCTTCATTTATCATTATTAAGACATTCGTGTAGTTAAAGTTGCAATATTAGACAGTTTGAAAATTTCCAAAAACCGAGGCCCACAAACGAAATCTCGACTTTCGGAAGACGTAAATCAACATACGTGCGTCTGATGGTCATACTCCATGTATTAAAGTTTCTTCATTTATCATTATTAAGTCATTTATGGAGTTAAAACTCCAATATTAGACAGTTTGAAAATTTCCAAAAACCGAGACCCTCAAACGAAATCTCGAGTTTCGGAAGGCATAAATCAACATACGTGCGTCTGATGGTCATACTCCATTTATTAAAGTTTCTTCATTTATCATTATTAAGACATTTGTGGAGTTAAAACTGCAATATTAGACAGTTTGAAAATTTCCTAAAACCGAGGCCCTCAAACGAAATCTCGAGTTTCGGAAGGCATAAATCAACATACGTGCGTCTGATGGTCATACTCCATTTATTAAAGTTTATTCATTTATCATTATTAAGACATTTGTGGAGTTAAAACTGCAATATTAGACAGTTTGAAAATTTCCTAAAACCGAGGCCCTCAAACGAAATCTCGAGTTTCGGAAGGCATAAATCAACATACGTGCGTCTGATGGTCATACTCCATTTATTAAAGTTTATTCATTTATCATTATTAAGACATTTGTGGAGTTAAACTGCAATATTAGGCAGTTTGAAAATTTCCAAAACCGAGACCCTCAAACGAAATCTCGAGTTTCGGAAGGCATAAATCAACATACGTGCGTCTGATGGTCATACTCCATCTATTAAAGTTTCTTCATTTATCATTATTAAGACATTTGTGGAGTTAAAACTGCAATATTAGACAGTTTGAAAATTTCCTAAAACCGAGGCCCTCAAACGAAATCTCGAGTTTCGGAAGGCATAAATCAACATACGTGCGTCCGATGGTCATACTCCATTTATTAAAGTTTCTTCATTTATCATTATTAAGACATTTATGGAGTTAAAACTGCAATATTAGACAGTTTGAAAATTTCCTAAAACCGACACCATCAAACGAAATCTCGACTTTCGGAAGGCATAAATCAACATACGTGCGTCTGATGGTCATACTACATTTATTAAAGTTTCTTCATTTATCATTATTAAGACATTTGTGGAGTTAAAACTACAATATTAGACAGTTTGAAAATTTCCTAAAACCGAGGCTCTCAAACGAAATTTCGAGTTTCGGAACGCATAAATCAACATACGTGCGTCTGATGGTCATACTCCATTTATTAAAATTTCTTCATTTATCATTATTATGACATTTATGGAGTTAAAACTGCAATATTAGACAGTTTGAAAATTTCCTAAAACCGACACCATCAAACGAAATCTCGACTTTCGGAAGGCATAAATCAACATACGTGCGTCTGATGGTCATACTCCATTTATTAAAGTTTCTTCATTTATCATTATTAAGACATTTGTGGAGTTAAAACTGTAATATTAGACAGTTTGAAAATTTCCAAAAACCGAGACCATCAAACGAAATCTCGACTTTCGGAAGTAATAAATCAACATACGTGCGTCTGATGGTCATACTCCATTTATTAAAGTTTATTCATTTATCATTATTATTAAGACATTCGTGGAGTTAAAACTGCAATATTAGACAGCTTTGAAAATTTCCTAAAACCGAGACCCTCAAACGAAATCTCGACTTTCGGAAGGCATAAATCAACATACGTGCGTCTGATGGTCATACTCCATTTATTAAAGTTTCTTCATTTATCATTATTATTAAGACATTCGTGGAGTTAAAACTGCAATATTAGACAGTTTGAAAATTTCCTAAAACCGAGACCATCAAACGAAATCTCGAGTTTCGGAAGGCATAAATCAACATACGTGCGTCTGATGGTCATACTCCATTTATTAAAGTTTCTTCATTTATCATTTATTAAGACATTTATGGAGTTGAAACTACAATATTAGACAGTTTGAAAATTTCCGAAAACCGTGACCCTCAAACGAAATCTCGAGTTTCGGAAGGCATAAATCAACATACGTGCGTCTGATGGTCATACTCCATTTATTAAAGTTTCTTCATTTATCATTATTAAGACATTCGTGTAGTTAAAGTTGCAATATTAGACAGTTTGAAAATTTCCAAAAACCGAGGCCCACAAACGAAATCTCGACTTTCGGAAGACGTAAATCAACATACGTGCGTCTGATGGTCATACTCCATTTATTAAAGTTTCTTCATTTATCATTATTAAGTCATTTATGGAGTTAAAACTCCAATATTAGACAGTTTGAAAATTTCCAAAAACCGAGACCCTCAAACGAAATCTCGAGTTTCGGAAGGCATAAATCAACATACGTGCGTCTGATGGTCATACTCCATTTATTAAAGTTTCTTCATTTATCATTATTAAGACATTTGTGGAGTTAAAACTGCAATATTAGACAGTTTGAAAATTTCCTAAAACCGAGGCCCTCAAACGAAATCTCGAGTTTCGGAAGGCATAAATCAACATACGTGCGTCTGATGGTAATACTCCATTTATTAAAGTTTATTCATTTATCATTATTAAGACATTTGTGGAGTTAAAACTGCAATATTAGTTAGTTTGAAAATTTCCTAAAACCGAGGCCCTCAAACGAAATCTCGAGTTTCGGAAGGCATAAATCAACATACGTGCGTCTGATGGTCATACTCCATTTATTAAAGTTTATTCATTTATCATTATTAAGACATTTGTGGAGTTAAACTGCAATATTAGACAGTTTGAAAATTTCCAAAACCGAGACCCTCAAACGAAATCTCGAGTTTCGGAAGGCATAAATCAACATACGTGCGTCTGATGGTCATACTCCATCTATTAAAGTTTCTTCATTTATCATTATTAAGACATTTGTGGAGTTAAAACTGCAATATTAGACAGTTTGAAAATTTCCTAAAACCGAGGCCCTCAAACGAAATCTCGAGTTTCGGAAGGCATAAATCAACATACGTGCGTCTGATGGTCATACTCCATTTATTAAAGTTTCTTCATTTATCATTATTATTAAGACATTCGTGGAGTTAAAACTGCAATATTAGACAGTTTGAAAATTTCCTAAAACCGAGACCATCAAACGAAATCTCGACTTTCGGAAGGCATAAATCAACATACGTGCGTCTGATGGTCATACTCCATTTATTATAGTTTCTTCATTTATCATTATTAAGACATTCGTGTAGTTAAAGTTGCAATATTAGACAGTTTGAAAATTTCCAGAAACCGAGGCCCACAAACGAAATCTCGACTTTCGGAAGACGTAAATCAACATACGTGCGTCTGATGGTCATACTCCATGTATTAAAGTTTCTTCATTTATCATTATTAAGTCATTTATGGAGTTAAAACTCCAATATTAGACAGTTTGAAAATTTCCAAAAACCGAGACCCTCAAACGAAATCTCGAGTTTCGGAAGGCATAAATCAACATACGTGCGTCTGATGGTCATACTCCATTTATTAAAGTTTCTTCATTTATCATTATTAAGACATTTGTGGAGTTAAAACTGCAATATTAGACAGTTTGAAAATTTCCTAAAACCGAGGCCCTCAAACGAAATCTCGAGTTTCGGAAGGCATAAATCAACATACGTGCGTCTGATGGTCATACTCCATTTATTAAAGTTTATTCATTTATCATTATTAAGACATTTGTGGAGTTAAAACTGCAATATTAGACAGTTTGAAAATTTCCTAAAACCGAGGCCCTCAAACGAAATCTCGAGTTTCGGAAGGCATAAATCAACATACGTGCGTCTGATGGTCATACTCCATTTATTAAAGTTTATTCATTTATCATTATTAAGACATTTGTGGAGTTAAACTGCAATATTAGGCAGTTTGAAAATTTCCAAAACCGAGACCCTCAAACGAAATCTCGAGTTTCGGAAGGCATAAATCAACATACGTGCGTCTGATGGTCATACTCCATCTATTAAAGTTTCTTCATTTATCATTATTAAGACATTTGTGGAGTTAAAACTGCAATATTAGACAGTTTGAAAATTTCCTAAAACCGAGGCCCTCAAACGAAATCTCGAGTTTCGGAAGGCATAAATCAACATACGTGCGTCTGATGGTCATACTCCATTTATTAAAGTTTCTTCATTTATCATTATTAAGACATTTATGGAGTTAAAACTGCAATATTAGACAGTTTGAAAATTTCCTAAAACCGACACCATCAAACGAAATCTCGACTTTCGGAAGGCATAAATCAACATACGTGCGTCTGATGGTCATACTACATTTATTAAAGTTTCTTCATTTATCATTATTAAGACATTTGTGGAGTTAAAACTACAATATTAGACAGTTTGAAAATTTCCTAAAACCGAGGCTCTCAAACGAAATTTCGAGTTTCGGAACGCATAAATCAACATACGTGCGTCTGATGGTCATACTCCATTTATTAAAATTTCTTCATTTATCATTATTATGACATTTATGGAGTTAAAACTGCAATATTAGACAGTTTGAAAATTTCCTAAAACCGAGACCATCAAACGAAATCTCGACTTTCTAAGGCATAAATCAACATACGTGCGTCTGATGGTCATACTCCATTTATTAAAGTTTCTTCATTTATCATTATTAAGACATTTGTGGAGTTAAAACTGTAATATTAGACAGTTTGAAAATTTCCAAAAACCGAGACCATCAAACGAAATCTCGACTTTCTAAGTAATAAATCAACATACGTGCGTCTGATGGTCATACTCCATTTATTAAAGTTTATTCATTTATCATTATTATTAAGACATTCGTGGAGTTAAAACTGCAATATTAGACAGTTTGAAAATTTCCTAAAACCGAGACCCTCAAACGAAATCTCGACTTTCGGAAGGCATAAATCAACATACGTGCGTCTGATGGTCATACTCCATTTATTAAAGTTTCTTCATTTATCATTATTATTAAGACATTCGTGGAGTTAAAACTGCAATATTAGACAGTTTGAAAATTTCCTAAAACCGAGACCATCAAACGAAATCTCGAGTTTCGGAAGGCATAAATCAACATACGTGCGTCTGATGGTCATACTCCATTTATTAAAGTTTCTTCATTTATCATTTATTAAGACATTTATGGAGTTGAAACTACAATATTAGACAGTTTGAAAATTTCCGAAAACCGTGACCCTCAAACGAAATCTCGAGTTTCGGAAGGCATAAATCAACATACGTGCGTCTGATGGTCATACTCCATTTATTAAAGTTTCTTCATTTATCATTATTAAGACATTCGTGTAGTTAAAGTTGCAATATTAGACAGTTTGAAAATTTCCAAAAACCGAGGCCCACAAACGAAATCTCGACTTTCGGAAGACGTAAATCAACATACGTGCGTCTGATGGTCATACTCCATTTATTAAAGTTTCTTCATTTATCATTATTAAGTCATTTATGGAGTTAAAACTCCAATATTAGACAGTTTGAAAATTTCCTAAAACCGAGGCCCTCAAACGAAATCTCGAGTTTCGGAAGGCATAAATCAACATACGTGCGTCTGATGGTCATACTCCATTTATTAAAGTTTATTCATTTATCATTATTAAGACATTTGTGGAGTTAAAACTGCAATATTAGACAGTTTGAAAATTTCCTAAAACCGAGGCCCTCAAACGAAATCTCGAGTTTCGGAAGGCATAAATCAACATACGTGCGTCTGATGGTCATACTCCATTTATTAAAGTTTATTCATTTATCATTATTAAGACATTTGTGGAGTTAAACTGCAATATTAGGCAGTTTGAAAATTTCCAAAAACCGAGACCCTCAAACGAAATCTCGAGTTTCGGAAGGCATAAATCAACATACGTGCGTCTGATGGTCATACTCCATCTATTAAAGTTTCTTCATTTATCATTATTAAGACATTTGTGGAGTTAAAACTGCAATATTAGACAGTTTGAAAATTTCCTAAAACCGAGGCCCTCAAACGAAATCTCGAGTTTCGGAAGGCATAAATCAACATACGTGCGTCTGATGGTCATACTCCATTTATTAAAGTTTCTTCATTTATCATTATTAAGACATTTATGGAGTTAAAACTGCAATATTAGACAGTTTGAAAATTTCCTAAAACCGACACCATCAAACGAAATCTCGACTTTCGGAAGGCATAAATCAACATACGTGCGTCTGATGGTCATACTACATTTATTAAAGTTTCTTCATTTATCATTATTAAGACATTTGTGGAGTTAAAACTACAATATTAGACAGTTTGAAAATTTCCTAAAACCGAGGCTCTCAAACGAAATTTCGAGTTTCGGAACGCATAAATCAACATACGTGCGTCTGATGGTCATACTCCATTTATTAAAATTTCTTCATTTATCATTATTATGACATTTATGGAGTTAAAACTGCAATATTAGACAGTTTGAAAATTTCCTAAAACCGAGACCATCAAACGAAATCTCGACTTTCTAAGGCATAAATCAACATACGTGCGTCTGATGGTCATACTCCATTTATTAAAGTTTCTTCATTTATCATTATTAAGACATTTGTGGAGTTAAAACTGTAATATTAGACAGTTTGAAAATTTCCAAAAACCGAGACCATCAAACGAAATCTCGACTTTCGGAAGTAATAAATCAACATACGTGCGTCCCGATGGTCATACTCCATTTATTAAAGTTTATTCATTTATCATTATTATTAAGACATTCGTGGAGTTAAAACTGCAATATTAGACAGTTTGAAAATTTCCTAAAACCGAGACCCTCAAACGAAATCTCGACTTTCTAAGGCATAAATCAACATACGTGCGTCTGATGGTCATACTCCATTTATTAAAGTTTCTTCATTTATCATTATTATTAAGACATTCGTGGAGTTAAAACTGCAATATTAGACAGTTTGAAAATTTCCTAAAACCGAGACCATCAAACGAAATCTCGAGTTTCGGAAGGCATAAATCAACATACGTGCGTCTGATGGTCATACTCCATTTATTAAAGTTTCTTCATTTATCATTTATTAAGACATTTATGGAGTTGAAACTACAATATTAGACAGTTTGAAAATTTCCGAAAACCGTGACCCTCAAACGAAATCTCGAGTTTCGGAAGGCATAAATCAACATACGTGCGTCTGATGGTCATACTCCATTTATTAAAGTTTCTTCATTTATCATTATTAAGACATTCGTGTAGTTAAAGTTGCAATATTAGACAGTTTGAAAATTTCCAAAAACCGAGGCCCACAAACGAAATCTCGACTTTCGGAAGACGTAAATCAACATACGTGCGTCTGATGGTCATACTCCATTTATTAAAGTTTCTTCATTTATCATTATTAAGTCATTTATGGAGTTAAAACTCCAATATTAGACAGTTTGAAAATTTCCAAAAACCGAGACCCTCAAACGAAATCTCGAGTTTCGGAAGGCATAAATCAACATACGTGCGTCTGATGGTCATACTCCATTTATTAAAGTTTCTTCATTTATCATTATTAAGACATTTGTGGAGTTAAAACTGCAATATTAGACAGTTTGAAAATTTCCTAAAACCGAGGCCCTCAAACGAAATCTCGAGTTTCGGAAGGCATAAATCAACATACGTGCGTCTGATGGTAATACTCCATTTATTAAAGTTTATTCATTTATCATTATTAAGACATTTGTGGAGTTAAAACTGCAATATTAGTTAGTTTGAAAATTTCCTAAAACCGAGGCCCTCAAACGAAATCTCGAGTTTCGGAAGGCATAAATCAACATACGTGCGTCTGATGGTCATACTCCATTTATTAAAGTTTATTCATTTATCATTATTAAGACATTTGTGGAGTTAAACTGCAATATTAGGCAGTTTGAAAATTTCCAAAAACCGAGACCCTCAAACGAAATCTCGAGTTTCGGAAGGCATAAATCAACATACGTGCGTCTGATGGTCATACTCCATCTATTAAAGTTTCTTCATTTATCATTATTAAGACATTTGTGGAGTTAAAACTGCAATATTAGACAGTTTGAAAATTTCCTAAAACCGAGGCCCTCAAACGAAATCTCGAGTTTCGGAAGGCATAAATCAACATACGTGCGTCTGATGGTCATACTCCATTTATTAAAGTTTCTTCATTTATCATTATTATTAAGACATTCGTGGAGTTAAAACTGCAATATTAGACAGTTTGAAAATTTCCTAAAACCGAGACCATCAAACGAAATCTCGACTTTCGGAAGGCATAAATCAACATACGTGCGTCTGATGGTCATACTCCATTTATTATAGTTTCTTCATTTATCATTATTAAGACATTCGTGTAGTTAAAGTTGCAATATTAGACAGTTTGAAAATTTCCAAAAACCGAGGCCCACAAACGAAATCTCGACTTTCGGAAGACGTAAATCAACATACGTGCGTCGTCGATGGTCATACTCCATGTATTAAAGTTTCTTCATTTATCATTATTAAGTCATTTATGGAGTTAAAACTCCAATATTAGACAGTTTGAAAATTTCCAAAAACCGAGACCCTCAAACGAAATCTCGAGTTTCGGAAGGCATAAATCAACATACGTGCGTCTGATGGTCATACTCCATTTATTAAAGTTTCTTCATTTATCATTATTAAGACATTTGTGGAGTTAAAACTGCAATATTAGACAGTTTGAAAATTTCCTAAAACCGAGGCCCTCAAACGAAATCTCGAGTTTCGGAAGGCATAAATCAACATACGTGCGTCTGATGGTCATACTCCATTTATTAAAGTTTATTCATTTATCATTATTAAGACATTTGTGGAGTTAAAACTGCAATATTAGACAGTTTGAAAATTTCCTAAAACCGAGGCCCTCAAACGAAATCTCGAGTTTCGGAAGGCATAAATCAACATACGTGCGTCTGATGGTCATACTCCATTTATTAAAGTTTATTCATTTATCATTATTAAGACATTTGTGGAGTTAAACTGCAATATTAGGCAGTTTGAAAATTTCCAAAACCGAGACCCTCAAACGAAATCTCGAGTTTCGGAAGGCATAAATCAACATACGTGCGTCTGATGGTCATACTCCATCTATTAAAGTTTCTTCATTTATCATTATTAAGACATTTGTGGAGTTAAAACTGCAATATTAGACAGTTTGAAAATTTCCTAAAACCGAGGCCCTCAAACGAAATCTCGAGTTTCGGAAGGCATAAATCAACATACGTGCGTCTGATGGTCATACTCCATTTATTAAAGTTTCTTCATTTATCATTATTAAGACATTTATGGAGTTAAAACTGCAATATTAGACAGTTTGAAAATTTCCTAAAACCGACACCATCAAACGAAATCTCGACTTTCGGAAGGCATAAATCAACATATGTGCGTCTGATGGTCATACTACATTTATTAAAGTTTCTTCATTTATCATTATTAAGACATTTGTGGAGTTAAAACTACAATATTAGACAGTTTGAAAATTTCCTAAAACCGAGGCTCTCAAACGAAATTTCGAGTTTCGGAACGCATAAATCAACATACGTGCGTCTGATGGTCATACTCCATTTATTAAAATTTCTTCATTTATCATTATTATGACATTTATGGAGTTAAAACTGCAATATTAGACAGTTTGAAAATTTCCTAAAACCGAGACCATCAAACGAAATCTCGACTTTCGGAAGGCATAAATCAACATACGTGCGTCTGATGGTCATACTCCATTTATTAAAGTTTCTTCATTTATCATTATTAAGACATTTGTGGAGTTAAAACTGTAATATTAGACAGTTTGAAAATTTCCAAAAACCGAGACCATCAAACGAAATCTCGACTTTCGGAAGTAATAAATCAACATACGTGCGTCTGATGGTCATACTCCATTTATTAAAGTTTATTCATTTATCATTATTATTAAGACATTCGTGGAGTTAAAACTGCAATATTAGACAGTTTGAAAATTTCCTAAAACCGAGACCCTCAAACGAAATCTCGACTTTCGGAAGGCATAAATCAACATACGTGCGTCTGATGGTCATACTCCATTTATTAAAGTTTCTTCATTTATCATTATTATTAAGACATTCGTGGAGTTAAAACTGCAATATTAGACAGTTTGAAAATTTCCTAAAACCGAGACCATCAAACGAAATCTCGACTTTCGGAAGGCATAAATCAACATACGTGCGTCTGATGGTCATACTCCATTTATTAAAATTTCTTCATTTATCATTATTAAGACATTTGTGGAGTTAAAACTGCAATATAGGCAGTTTGAAAATTTCCAAAAATCGAGACCCTCAAACGAAATCTCGAGTTTCGGAAGGCATAAATCAACATACGTGCGTCTGATGGTCATACTCCATTTATTAAAGTTTCTTCATTTATCATTATTAAGACATTTGTGGAGTTAAAACTGCAATATTAGGCAGTTTGAAAATTTCCTAAAACCGAGACCCTCAAACGAAATCTCGACTTTCGGAAGGCATAAATCAACATACGTGCGTCTGATGGTCATACTCCATTTATTAAAGTTGTTTCATTTATCATTATTATTAAGACATTCGTGGAGTTAAAAATGCAATATTAGACAGTTTGAAAATTTCCTAAAACCGAGACCATCAAACGAAAGCTCGACTTTCGGAAGGCATAAATCAGCATACGTGCGTCTGATGGTCATACTCCATTTATTAAAGTTTTTTCATTTATCATTATTAAGACATTTGTGGAGTTAAAACTGCAATATAGGCAGTTTGAAAATTTCCAAAAACCGAGACCCTCAAACGAAATCTCGAGTTTCGGAAGGCATAAATCAACATACGTGCGTCTGATGGTCATACTCCATTTATTAAAGTTTCTTCATTTATCATTATTAAGACATTTGTGGAGTTAAAACTGCAATATTAGGCAGTTTGAAAATTTCCTAAAACCGAGACCCTCAAACGAAATCTCGACTTTCGGAAGGCATAAATCAACATACGTGCGTCTGATGGTCATACTCCATTTATTAAAGTTGTTTCATTTATCATTATTATTAAGACATTCGTGGAGTTAAAAATGCAATATTAGACAGTTTGAAAATTTCCTAAAACCGAGACCCTCAAACGAAATCTCGACTTTCGGAAGGCATAAATCAACATACGTGCGTCTGATGGTCATACTCCATTTATTAAAGTTTCTTCATTTATCATTATTATTAAGACATTCGTGGAGTTAAAACTGCAATATTAGACAGTTTGAAAATTTCCTAAAACCGAGACCATCAAACGAAATCTCGACTTTCGGAAGGCATAAATCAACATACGTGCGTCTGATGGTCATACTCCATTTATTAAAATTTCTTCATTTATCATTATTAAGACATTCGTGAAGTTAAAGTTGCAATATTAGAGAGTTTGAAAATTTCCAAAAACAGAGGCCCACAAACGAAATCTCGACTTTCGGAAGGCGTAAATCAACATACGTGCGTCTGATGGTCATACTCCATTTATTAAAGTTTCTTCATTTATCATTATTAAGTCATTTATGGAGTTAAAACTCCAATATTAGACAGTTTGAAAATTTCCAAAAACCGAGACCCTCAAACGAAATCTCGAGTTTCGGAAGGCATAAATCAACATACGTGCGTCTGATGGTCATACTCCATTTATTAAAGTTTCTTCATTTATCATTATTAAGACATTTGTGGAGTTAAAACTGTAATATTAGACAGTTTGAAAATTTCCAAAAACCGAGACCATCAAACGAAATCTCGACTTTCGGAAGTAATAAATCAACATACGTGCGTCTGATGGTCATACTCCATTTATTAAAGTTTATTCATTTATCATTATTAAGACATTTGTGGAGTTAAACTGCAATATTAGGCAGTTTGAAAATTTCCAAAAACCGAGACCCTCAAACGAAATCTCGAGTTTCGGAAGGCATAAATCAACATACGTGCGTCTGATGGTCATACTCCATTTATTAAAGTTTCTTCATTTATAATTATTAAGACATTTGTGGAGTTAAAACTGCAATATTAGACAGTTTGAAAATATCCTAAAACCGAGGCCCTCAAACGCAATCTCGAGTTTCGGAAGGCATAAATCAACATACGTGCGTCTGATGGTCATACTCCATTTATTAAAATTTCTTCATTTAAAATTATTAAGACATTCGTGGAGTTAAAACTGCAATATTAGACAGTTTGAAAATTTCCAAATACCGAGACCCTCAAACGAAATCTCGAGTTTCGGAAGGCATAAATCAACATACGTGCGTCTGATGGTCATACTCCATCTATTAAAGTTTCTTCATTTATCATTATTAAGACATTTGTGGAGTTAAAACTGCAATATTAGACAGTTTGAAAATTTACTAAAACCGAGACCCTCAAACGAAATCTCGAGTTTCGGAAGGCATAAATCAACATACGTGCGTCTGATGGTCATACTCCATTTATTAAAGTTTCTTCATTTATCATTATTAAGACATTTGTGGAGTTAAAACTGCAATATTAGACAGTTTGAAAATTTCCTAAAACCGAGGCCCTCAAACGAAATCTCGAGTTTCGGAAGGCATAAATCAACATACGTGCGTCTGATGGTCATACTCCATTTATTAAAGTTTATTCATTTATCATTATTAAGACATTGCAGTTTGAAAATTTCTAAAAACCGAGACCCTCAAACGAAATCTCGAGTTTCGGAAGGCATAAATCAACATACGTGCGTCTGATGGTCATACTCCATCTATTAAAGTTTCTTCATTTATCATTATTAAGACATTTGTGGAGTTAAAACTGCAATATTAGACAGTTTGAAAATTTCCTAAAACCGAGGCCCTCAAACGAAATCTCGAGTTTCGAAAGGCATAAATCAACATACGTGCGTCTGATGGTCATACTCCATTTATTAAAGTTTCTTCATTTATCATTATTAAGACATTTATTGAGTTAAAACTGCAATATTAGACAGTTTGAAAATTTCCTAAAACCGACACCATCAAACGAAATCTCGACTTTCGGAAGGCATAAATCAACATACGTGCGTCTGATGGTCATACTCTATTTATTAAAGTTTCTTCATTTATCATTATTATTAAGACATTCGTGGAATTAAAACTGCAATATTAGACAGTTTGAAAATTTCCTAAAACCGAGACCCTCAAACGAAATCTCGACTTTCGGAAGGCATAAATCAACATACGTGCGTCTGATGGTCATACTCCATTTATTAAAGTTTCTTCATTTATCATTATTATTAAGACATTCGTGGAGTTAAAACTGCAATATTAGACAGTTTGAAAATTTCCTAAAACCGAGACCATCAAACGAAATCTCGACTTTCGGAAGGCATAAATCAACATACGTGCGTCTGATGGTCATACTCCATTTATTATAGTTTCTTCATTTATCATTATTAAGACATTTATGGAGTTAAAACTGCAATATTAGACAGTTTGAAAATTTCCTAAAACCGACACCATCAAACGAAATCTCGACTTTCGGAAGGCATAAATCAACATACGTGCGTCTGATGGTCATACTCCATTTATTAAAGTTTCTTCATTTATCATTATTAAGACATTTATGGAGTTAAAACTACAATATTAGACAGTTTGAAAATTTCCTAAAACCGAGGCTCTCAAACGAAATCTCGAGTTTCGGAACGCATAAATCAACATACGTGCGTCTGATGGTCATACTCCATTTATTAAAATTTCTTCATTTATCATTATTATGACATTTATGGAGTTAAAACTGCAATATTAGACAGTTCGAAAATTTCCTAAAACCGAGACCATCAAACGAAATCTCGACTTTCGGAAGGCATAAATCAACATACGTGCGTCTGATGGTCATACTCCATTTATTAAAGTTGTTTCATTTATCATTATTATTAAGACATTCGTGGAGTTAAAACTGCAATATTAGACAGTTTGAAAATTTCCTAAAACCGAGATCCTCAAACGAAATCTCGACTTTCGGAAGGCATAAATCAACATACGTGCGTCTGATGGTCATACTCCATTTATTAAAGTTTCTTCATTTATCATTATCATTAAGACATTCGTGGAGTTAAAACTGCAATATTAGACAGTTTGAAAATTTCCTAAAACCGAGACCATCAAACGAAATCTCGACTTTCGGAAGGCATAAATCAACATACGTGCGTCTGATGGTCATACTCCATTTATTATAGTTTCTTCATTTATCATTATTAAGACATTCGTGTAGTTAAAGTTGCAATATTAGACAGTTTGAAAATTTCCAAAAACCGAGGCCCACAAACGAAATCTCGACTTTCGGAAGACGTAAATCAACATACGTGCGTCTGATGGTCATACTCCATTTATTAAAGTTTCTTCATTTATCATTATTAAGTCATTTATGGAGTTAAAACTCCAATATTAGACAGTTTGAAAATTTCCAAAAACCGAGACCCTCAAACGAAATCTCGAGTTTCGGAAGGCATAAATCAACCTACGTGCGTCTGATGGTCATACTCCATTTATTAAAGTTTCTTCATTTATCATTATTAAGACATTTGTGGAGTTAAAACTGCAATATTAGACAGTTTGAAAATTTCCTAAAACCGAGGCCCTCAAACGAAATCTCGAGTTTCGGAAGGCATAAATCAACATACGTGCGTCTGATGGTCATACTCCATTTATTAAAGTTTATTCATTTATCATTATTAAGACATTTGTGGAGTTAAAACTGCAATATTAGACAGTTTGAAAATTTCCTAAAACCGAGGCCCTCAAACGAAATCTCGAGTTTCGGAAGGCATAAATCAACATACGTGCGTCTGATGGTCATACTCCATTTATTAAAGTTTATTCATTTATCATTATTAAGACATTTGTGGAGTTAAACTGCAATATTAGGCAGTTTGAAAATTTCTAAAAACCGAGACCCTCAAACGAAATCTCGAGTTTCGGAAGGCATAAATCAACATACGTGCGTCTGATGGTCATACTCCATCTATTAAAGTTTCTTCATTTATCATTATTAAGACATTTGTGGAGTTAAAACTGCAATATTAGACAGTTTGAAAATTTCCTAAAACCGAGGCCCTCAAACGAAATCTCGAGTTTCGGAAGGCATAAATCAACATACGTGCGTCTGATGGTCATACTCCATTTATTAAAGTTTCTTCATTTATCATTATTAAGACATTTATGGAGTTAAAACTGCAATATTAGACAGTTTGAAAATTTCCTAAAACCGACACCATCAAACGAAATCTCGACTTTCGGAAGGCATAAATCAACATACGTGCGTCTGATGGTCATACTCCATTTATTAAAGTTTCTTCATTTATCATTATTAAGACATTTGTGGAGTTAAAACTACAATATTAGACAGTTTGAAAATTTCCTAAAACCGAGGCTCTCAAACGAAATTTCGAGTTTCGGAACGCATAAATCAACATACGTGCGTCTGATGGTCATACTCCATTTATTAAAATTTCTTCATTTATCATTATTATGACATTTATGGAGTTAAAACTGCAATATTAGACAGTTTGAAAATTTCCTAAAACCGAGACCATCAAACGAAATCTCGACTTTCGGAAGGCATAAATCAACATACGTGCGTCTGATGGTCATACTCCATTTATTAAAGTTGTTTCATTTATCATTATTATTAAGACATTCGTGGAGTTAAAACTACAATATTAGACAGTTTGAAAATTTCCTAAAACCGAGATCCTCAAACGAAATCTCGACTTTCTAAGGCATAAATCAACATACGTGCGTCTGATGGTCATACTCCATTTATTAAAGTTTCTTCATTTATCATTATCATTAAGACATTCGTGGAGTTAAAACTGCAATATTAGACAGTTTGAAAATTTCCTAAAACCGAGACCATCAAACGAAATCTCGACTTTCGGAAGGCATAAATCAACATACGTGCGTCTGATGGTCATACTCCATTTATTATAGTTTCTTCATTTATCATTATTAAGACATTCGTGTAGTTAAAGTTGCAATATTAGACAGTTTGAAAATTTCCAAAAACCGAGGCCCACAAACGAAATCTCGACTTTCGGAAGACGTAAATCAACATACGTGCGTCTGATGGTCATACTCCATTTATTAAAGTTTCTTCATTTATCATTATTAAGTCATTTATGGAGTTAAAACTCCAATATTAGACAGTTTGAAAATTTCCAAAAACCGAGACCCTCAAACGAAATCTCGAGTTTCGGAAGGCATAAATCAACCTACGTGCGTCTGATGGTCATACTCCATTTATTAAAGTTTCTTCATTTATCATTATTAAGACATTTGTGGAGTTAAAACTGCAATATTAGACAGTTTGAAAATTTCCTAAAACCGAGGCCCTCAAACGAAATCTCGAGTTTCGGAAGGCATAAATCAACATACGTGCGTCTGATGGTCATACTCCATTTATTAAAGTTTATTCATTTATCATTATTAAGACATTTGTGGAGTTAAAACTGCAATATTAGACAGTTTGAAAATTTCCTAAAACCGAGGCCCTCAAACGAAATCTCGAGTTTCGGAAGGCATAAATCAACATACGTGCGTCTGATGGTCATACTCCATTTATTAAAGTTTATTCATTTATCATTATTAAGACATTTGTGGAGTTAAACTGCAATATTAGGCGTTTGAAAATTTCTAAAACCGAGACCCTCAAACGAAATCTCGAGTTTCGGAAGGCATAAATCAACATACGTGCGTCTGATGGTCATACTCCATCTATTAAAGTTTCTTCATTTATCATTATTAAGACATTTGTGGAGTTAAAACTGCAATATTAGACAGTTTGAAAATTTCCTAAAACCGAGGCCCTCAAACGAAATCTCGAGTTTCGGAAGGCATAAATCAACATACGTGCGTCTGATGGTCATACTCCATTTATTAAAGTTTCTTCATTTATCATTATTAAGACATTTATGGAGTTAAAACTGCAATATTAGACAGTTTGAAAATTTCCTAAAACCGACACCATCAAACGAAATCTCGACTTTCGGAAGGCATAAATCAACATACGTGCGTCTGATGGTCATACTCCATTTATTAAAGTTTCTTCATTTATCATTATTAAGACATTTGTGGAGTTAAAACTACAATATTAGACAGTTTGAAAATTTCCTAAAACCGAGGCTCTCAAACGAAATTTCGAGTTTCGGAACGCATAAATCAACATACGTGCGTCTGATGGTCATACTCCATTTATTAAAATTTCTTCATTTATCATTATTATGACATTTATGGAGTTAAAACTGCAATATTAGACAGTTTGAAAATTTCCTAAAACCGAGACCATCAAACGAAATCTCGACTTTCGGAAGGCATAAATCAACATACGTGCGTCTGATGGTCATACTCCATTTATTAAAGTTGTTTCATTTATCATTATTATTAAGACATTCGTGGAGTTAAAACTACAATATTAGACAGTTTGAAAATTTCCTAAAACCGAGATCCTCAAACGAAATCTCGACTTTCGGAAGGCATAAATCAACATACGTGCGTCTGATGGTCATACTCCATTTATTAAAGTTTCTTCATTTATCATTATTATTAAGACATTCGTGGAGTTAAAACTGCAATATTAGACAGTTTGAAAATTTCCTAAAACCGAGACCAACAAACGAAATCTCGACTTTCGGAAGGCATAAATCAACATACGTGCGTCTGATGGTCATACTCCATTTATTAAAGTTTCTTCATTTATCATTATTAAGACATTCGTGTAGTTAAAGTTGCAATACTAGACAGTTTGAAAATTTCCAAAAACAGAGGCCCACAAACGAAATCTCGACTTTCGGAAGGCGTAAATCAACATACGTGCGTCTGATGGTCATACTCCATTTATTAAAGTTTCTTCATTTATCATTATTAAGTCATTTATGGAGTTAAAACTCCAATATTAGACAGTTTGAAAATTTCCAAAAACCGAGACCCTCAAACGAAATCTCGAGTTTCGGAAGACATAAATCAACATACGTGCGTCTGATGGTCATACTCCATTTATTAAAGTTTCTTCATTTATCATTATTAAGACATTTGTGGAGTTAAAACTGTAATATTAGACAGTTTGAAAATTTCCAAAAACCGAGACCATCAAACGAAATCTCGACTTTCGGAAGGCATAAATCAACATACGTGCGTCTGATGGTCATACTCCATTTATTAAAGTTTATTCATTTATCATTATTAAGACATTTGTGGAGTTAAACTGCAATATTAGGCAGTTTGAAAATTTCCAAAAACCGAGACCCTCAAACGAAATCTCGAGTTTCGGAAGGCATAAATCAACATACGTGCGTCTGATGGTCATACTCCATTTATTAAAGTTTCTTCATTTATAATTATTAAGACATTTGTGGAGTTAAAACTGCAATATTAGACAGTTTGAAAATATCCTAAAACCGAGCCCTCAAACGAAATCTCGAGTTTCGGAAGGCATAAATCAACATACGTGCGTCTGATGGTCATACTCCATTTATTAAAATTTCTTCATTTAAAATTATTAAGACATTCGTGGAGTTAAAACTGCAATATTAGACAGTTTGAAAATTTCCAAATACCGAGACCCTCAAACGAAATCTCGAGTTTCGGAAGGCATAAATCAACATACGTGCGTCTGATGGTCATACTCCATCTATTAAAGTTTCTTCATTTATCATTATTAAGACATTTGTGGAGTTAAAACTGCAATATTAGACAGTTTGAAAATTTCCTAAAACCGAGACCCTCAAACGAAATCTCGAGTTTCGGAAGGCATAAATCAACATACGTGCGTCTGATGGTCATACTCCATTTATTAAAGTTTCTTCATTTATCATTATTAAGACATTTGTGGAGTTAAAACTGCAATATTAGACAGTTTGAAAATTTCCTAAAACCGAGGCCCTCAAACGAAATCTCGAGTTTCGGAAGGCATAAATCAACATACGTGCGTCTGATGGTCATACTCCATTTATTAAAGTTTATTCATTTATCATTATTAAGACATTGCAGTTTGAAAATTTCTAAAAACCGAGACCCTCAAACGAAATCTCGAGTTTCGGAAGGCATAAATCAACATACGTGCGTCTGATGGTCATACTCCATCTATTAAAGTTTCTTCATTTATCATTATTAAGACATTTGTGGAGTTAAAACTGCAATATTAGACAGTTTGAAAATTTCCTAAAACCGAGGCCCTCAAACGAAATCTCGAGTTTCGGAAGGCATAAATCAACATACGTGCGTCTGATGGTCATACTCCATTTATTAAAGTTTCTTCATTTATCATTATTAAGACATTTATGGAGTTAAAACTGCAATATTAGACAGTTTGAAAATTTCCTAAAACCGACACCATCAAACGAAATCTCGACTTTCGGAAGGCATAAATCAACATACGTGCGTCTGATGGTCATACTCTATTTATTAAAGTTTCTTCATTTATCATTATTATTAAGACATTCGTGGAATTAAAACTGCAATATTAGACAGTTTGAAAATTTCCTAAAAGCGAGACCCTCAAACGAAATCTCGACTTTCGGAAGGCATAAATCAACATACGTGCGTCTGATGGTCATACTCCATTTATTAAAGTTTCTTCATTTATCATTATTATTAAGACATTCGTGGAGTTAAAACTGCAATATTAGACAGTTTGAAAATTTCCTAAAACCGAGACCATCAAACGAAATCTCGACTTTCGGAAGGCATAAATCAAAGATACGTGCGTCCTGATGGTCATACTCCATTTATTATAGTTTCTTCATTTATCATTATTAAGACATTCGTGTAGTTAAAGTTGCAATATTAGACAGTTTGAAAATTTCCAAAAACCGAGGCCCACAAACGAAATCTCGACTTTCGGAAGGCGTAAATCAACATACGTGCGTCTGATGGTCTTACTCCATTTATTAAAGTTTCTTCATTTATCATTATTAAGTCATTTATGGAGTTAAAACTCCAATATTAGACAGTTTGAAAATTTCCAAAAACCGAGACCCTCAAACGAAATCTCAAGTTTCGGAAGGCATAAATCAACATACGTGCGTCTGATGGTCATACTCCATTTATTAAAGTTTCTTCATTTATCATTATTAAGACATTTGTGGAGTTAAAACTGCAATATTAGACAGTTTGAAAATTTCCTAAAACCGAGGCCCTCAAACGAAATCTCGAGTTTCGGAAGGCATAAATCAACATACGTGCGTCTGATGGTCATACTCCATTTATTAAAGTTTATTCATTTATCATTATTAAGACATTTGTGGAGTTAAAACTGCAATATTAGACAGTTTGAAAATTTCCTAAAACCGAGGCCCTCAAACGAAATCTCGAGTTTCGGAAGGCATAAATCAACATACGTGCGTCTGATGGTCATACTCCATTTATTAAAGTTTATTCATTTATCATTATTAAGACATTTGTGGAGTTAAACTGCAATATTAGGCAGTTTGAAAATTTCCAAAAACCGAGACCCTCAAACGAAATCTCGAGTTTCGGAAGGCATAAATCAACATACGTGCGTCTGATGGTCATACTCCATCTATTAAAGTTTCTTCATTTATCATTATTAAGACATTTGTGGAGTTAAAACTGCAATATTAGACAGTTTGAAAATTTCCTAAAACCGAGGCCCTCAAACGAAATCTCGAGTTTCGGAAGGCATAAATTAACATACGTGCGTCTGATGGTCATACTCCATTTATTAAAGTTTCTTCATTTATCATTATTAAGACATTTATGGAGTTAAAACTGCAATATTAGACAGTTTGAAAATTTCCTAAAACCGACACCATCAAACGAAATCTCGACTTTCGGAAGTCATAAATCAACATACGTGCGTCTGATGGTCATACTCCATTTATTAAAGTTTCTTCATTTATCATTATTAAGACATTTGTGGAGTTAAAACTACAATATTAGACAGTTTGAAAATTTCCTAAAACCGAGGCTCTCAAACGAAATCTCGAGTTTCGGAACGCATAAATCAACATACGTGCGTCTGATGGTCATACTCCATTTATTAAAATTTCTTCATTTATCATTATTATGACATTTATGGAGTTAAAACTGCAATATTAGACAGTTTGAAAATTTCCTAAAACCGAGACCATCAAACGAAATCTCGACTTTCGGAAGGCATAAATCAACATACGTGCGTCTGATGGTCATACTCCATTTATTAAAGTTGTTTCATTTATCATTATTATTAAGACATTCGTGGAGTTAAAACTGCAATATTAGACAGTTTGAAAATTTCCTAAAACCGAGATCCTCAAACGAAATCTCGACTTTCGGAAGGCATAAATCAACATACGTGCGTCTGATGGTCATACTCCATTTATTAAAGTTTCTTCATTTATCATTATCATTAAGACATTCGTGGAGTTAAAACTGCAATATTAGACAGTTTGAAAATTTCCTAAAACCGAGACCATCAAACGAAATCTCGACTTTCGGAAGGCATAAATCAACATACGTGCGTCTGATGGTCATACTCCATTTATTAAAGCTTCTTCATTTATCATTATTAAGACATTCGTGTAGTTAAAGTTGCAATATTAGACAGTTTGAAAATTTCCAAAAACAGAGGCCCACAAACGAAATCTCGACTTTCGGAAGGCGTAAATCAACATACGTGCGTCTGATGGTCATACTCCATTTATTAAAGTTTCTTCATTTATCATTATTAAGACATTTGTGGAGTTAAAACTGTAATATTAGACAGTTTGAAAATTTCCAAAAACCGAGACCATCAAACGAAATCTCGACTTTCGGAAGTAATAAATCAACATACGTGCGTCTGATGGTCATACTCCATTTATTAAAGTTTATTCATTTATCATTATTAAGACATTTGTGAAGTTAAACTGCAATATTAGGCAGTTTGAAAATTTCCAAAAACCGAGACCCTCAAACGAAATCTCGAGTTTCGGAAGGCATAAATCAACATACGTGCGTCTGATGGTCATACTCCATTTATTAAAGTTTCTTTATTTATAATTATTAAGACATTTGTGGAGTTAAAACTGCAATATTAGACAGTTTGAAAATATCCTAAAACCGAGGCCCTCAAACGAAATCTCGAGTTTCGGAAGGCATAAATCAACATACGTGCGTCTGATGGTCATACTCCATTTATTAAAATTTCTTCATTTAAAATTATTAAGACATTCGTGGAGTTAAAACTGCAATATTAGACAGTTTGAAAATTTCCAAATACCGAGACCCTCAAACGAAATCTCGAGTTTCGGAAGGCATAAATCAACATACGTGCGTCTGATGGTCATACTCCATCTATTAAAGTTTCTTCATTTATCATTATTAAGACATTTGTGGAGTTAAAACTGCAATATTAGACAGTTTGAAAATTTCCTAAAACCGAGGCCCTCAAACGAAATCTCGAGTTTCGGAAGGCATAAATCAACATACGTGCGTCTGATGGTCATACTCCATCTATTAAAGTTTCTTCATTTATCATTATTAAGACATTTGTGGAGTTAAAACTGCAATATTAGACAGTTTGAAAATTTCCTAAAACCGAGGCCCTCAAACGAAATCTCGAGTTTCGGAAGGAATAAATCAACATACGTGCGTCTGATGGTCATACTCCATTTATTAAAGTTTCTTCATTTATCATTATTAAGACATTTGTGGAGTTAAAACTGCAATATTAGACAGTTTGAAAATTTCCTAAAACTGAGGCCCTCAAACGAAATCTCGAGTTTCGGAAGGCATAAATCAACATACGTGCGTCTGATGGTCATACTCCATTTATTAAAGTTTATTCATTTATCATTATTAAGACATTTGTGGAGTTAAACTGCAATATTAGGCAGTTTGAAAATTTCCAAAAACCGAGACCCTCAAACGAAATCTCGAGTTTCGGAAGGCATAAATCAACATACGTGCGTCTGATGGTCATACTCCATCTATTAAAGTTTCTTCATTTATCATTATTAAGACATTTGTGGAGTTAAAACTGCAATATTAGACAGTTTGAAAATTTCCTAAAACCGACACCATCAAACGAAATCTCGACTTTCGGAAGGCATAAATCAACATACGTGCGTCTGATGGTCATACTCCATTTATTAAAGTTTCTTCATTTATCATTATTAAGACATTTATGGAGTTAAAACTGCAATATTAGACAGTTTGAAAATTTCCTAAAACCGACACCATCAAACGAAATCTCGACTTTCGGAAGGCATAAATCAACATACGTGCGTCTGATGGTCATACTCTATTTATTAAAGTTTCTTCATTTATCATTATTATTAAGACATTCGTGGAATTAAAACTGCAATATTAGACAGTTTGAAAATTTCCTAAAACCGAGACCTCAAACGAAATCTCGACTTTCTAAGGCATAAATCAACATACGTGCGTCTGATGGTCATACTCCATTTATTAAAGTTTCTTCATTTATCATTATTATTAAGACATTCGTGGAGTTAAAACTGCAATATTAGACAGTTTGAAAATTTCCTAAAACCGACACCATCAAACGAAATCTCGACTTTCGGAAGGCATAAATCAACATACGTGCGTCTGATGGTCATACTCCATTTATTATAGTTTCTTCATTTATCATTATTAAGACATTCGTGTAGTTAAAGTTGCAATATTAGACAGTTTGAAAATTTCCAAAAACCGAGGCCCACAAACGAAATCTCGACTTTCGGAAGGCGTAAATCAACATACGTGCGTCTGATGGTCATACTCCATTTATTAAAGTTTCTTCATTTATCATTATTAAGTCATTTATGGAGTTAAAACTCCAATATTAGACAGTTTGAAAATTTCCAAAAACCGAGACCCTCAAACGAAATCTCGAGTTTCGGAAGGCATAAATCAACATACGTGCGTCTGATGGTCATACTCCATTTATTAAAGTTTTTTCATTTATCATTATTAAGACATTTGTGGAGTTAAAACTGCAATATTAGACAGTTTGAAAATTTCCTAAAACCGAGGCCCTCAAACGAAATCTCGAGTTTCGGAAGGCATAAATCAACATACGTGCGTCTGATGGTCATACTCCATTTATTAAAGTTTATTCATTTATCATTATTAAGACATTTGTGGAGTTAAAACTGCAATATTAGACAGTTTGAAAATTTCCTAAAACCGAGGCCCTCAAACGAAATCTCGAGTTTCGGAAGGCATAAATCAACATACGTGCGTCTGATGGTCATACTCCATTTATTAAAGTTTATTCATTTATCATTATTAAGACATTTGTGGAGTTAAACTGCAATATTAGGCAGTTTGAAAATTTCCAAAACCGAGACCCTCAAACGAAATCTCGAGTTTCGGAAGGCATAAATCAACATACGTGCGTCTGATGGTCATACTCCATCTATTAAAGTTTCTTCATTTATCATTATTAAGACATTTGTGGAGTTAAAACTGCAATATTAGACAGTTTGAAAATTTCCTAAAACCGAGGCCCTCAAACGAAATCTCGAGTTTCGGAAGGCATAAATCAACATACGTGCGTCTGATGGTCATACTCCATTTATTAAAGTTTCTTCATTTATCATTATTAAGACATTTATGGAGTTAAAACTGCAATATTAGACAGTTTGAAAATTTCCTAAAACCGACACCATCAAACGGAATCTCGACTTTCGGAAGGCATAAATCAACATACGTGCGTCTGATGGTCATACTCCATTTATTAAAGTTTCTTCATTTATCATTATTAAGACATTTGTGGAGTTAAAACTACAATATTAGACAGTTTGAAAATTTCCTAAAACCGAGGCTCTCAAACGAAATCTCGAGTTTCGGAACGCATAAATCAACATACGTGCGTCTGATGGTCATACTCCATTTATTAAAATTTCTTCATTTATCATTTTTATGACATTTATGGAGTTAAAACTGCAATATTAGACAGTTTGAAAATTTCCTAAAACCGAGACCATCAAACGAAATCTCGACTTTCGGAAGGCATAAATCAACATACGTGCGTCTGATGGTCATACTCCATTTATTAAAGTTGTTTCATTTATCATTATTATTAAGACATTCGTGAAGTTAAAACTGCAATATTAGACAGTTTGAAAATTTCCTAAAACCGAGGCCCACAAACGAAATCTCGACTTTCGGAAGGCATAAATCAACATACGTGCGTCTGATGGTCATACTCCATTTATTAAAGTTTCTTCATTTATCATTATTATTAAGACATTCGTGGAGTTAAAACTGCAATATTAGACAGTTTGAAAATTTCCTAAAACCGAGACCATCAAACGAAATCTCGACTTTCGGAAGGCATAAATCAACATACGTGCGTCTGATGGTCATACTCCATTTATTAAAGTTTCTTCATTTATCATTATTATTAAGACGTTCGTGTAGTTAAAGTTGCAATATTAGACAGTTTGAAAATTTCCAAAAACAGAGGCCCACAAACGAAATCTCGACTTTCGGAAGGCGTAAATCAACATACGTGCGTCTGATGGTCATACTCCATTTATTAAAGTTTCTTCATTTATCATTATTAAGTCATTTATGGAGTTAAAACTCCAATATTAGACAGTTTGAAAATTTCCAAAAACCGAGACCCTCAAACGAAATCTCGAGTTTCGGAAGGCATAAATCAACATACGTGCGTCTGATGGTCATACTCCATTTATTAAAGTTTCTTCATTTATCATTATTAAGACATTTGTGGAGTTAAAACTGTAATATTAGACAGTTTGAAAATTTCCAAAAACCGAGACCATCAAACGAAATCTCGACTTTCGGAAGGAATAAATCAACATACGTGCGTCTGATGGTCATACTCCATTTATTAAAGTTTATTCATTTATCATTATTAAGACATTTGTGGAGTTAAACCGCAATATTAGGCGGTTTGAAAATTTCCAAAAACCGAGACCCTCAAACGAAATCTCGAGTTTCGGAAGGCATAAATCAACATACGTGCGTCTGATGGTCATACTCCATTTATTAAAGTTTCTTCATTTATAATTATTAAGACATTTGTGGAGTTAAAACTGCAATATTAGACAGTTTGAAAATATCCTAAAACCGAGGCCCTCAAACGAAATCTCGAGTTTCGGAAGGCATAAATCAACATACGTGCGTCTGATGGTCATACTCCATTTATTAAAATTTCTTCATTTAAAATTATTAAGACATTCGTGGAGTTAAAACTGCAATATTAGACAGTTTGAAAATTTCCAAATACCGAGACCCTCAAACGAAATCTCGAGTTTCGGAAGGCATAAATCAACATACGTGCGTCTGATGGTCATACTCCATCTATTAAAGTTTCTTCATTTATCATTATTAAGACATTTGTGGAGTTAAAACTGCAATATTAGACAGTTTGAAAATTTCCTAAAACCGAGGCCCTCAAACGAAATCTCGAGTTTCGGAAGGCATAAATCAACATACGTGCGTATGATGGTCATACTCCATTTATTAAAGTTTCTTCATTTATCATTATTAAGACATTTGTGGAGTTAAAACTGCAATATTAGACAGTTTGAAAATTTCCTAAAACCGAGGCCCTCAAACGAAATCTCGAGTTTCGGAAGGCATAAATCAACATACGTGCGTCTGATGGTCATACTCCATTTATTAAAGTTTATTCATTTATCATTATTAAGACATTTGTGGAGTTAAACTTCAATATTAGGCAGTTTGAAAATTTCCAAAAACCGAGACCCTCAAACGAAATCTCGAGTTTCGGAAGGCATAAATCAACATACGTGCGTCTGATGGTCATACTCCATCTATTAAAGTTTCTTCATTTATCATTATTAAGACATTTGTGGAGTTAAAACTGCAATATTAGACAGTTTGAAAATTTCCTAAAACCGAGGCCCTCAAACGAAATCTCGAGTTTCGGAAGGCATAAATCAACATACGTGCGTCTGATGGTCATACTCCATTTATTAAAGTTTCTTCATTTATCATTATTAAGACATTTATGGAGTTAAAACTGCAATATTAGACAGTTTGAAAATTTTTCTAAAACCGACACCATCAAACGAAATCTCGACTTTCGGAAGGCATAAATCAACGTACGTGCGTCTGATGGTCATACTCTATTTATTAAAGTTTCTTCATTTATCATTATTATTAAGACATTCGTGGAATTAAAACTGCAATATTAGACAGTTTGAAAATTTCCTAAAACCGAGACCCTCAAACGAAATCTCGACTTTCGGAAGGCATAAATCAACATACGTGCGTCTGATGGTCATACTCCATTTATTAAAGTTTCTTCATTTATCATTATTATTAAGACATTCGTGGAGTTAAAACTGCAATATTAGACAGTTTGAAAATTTCCTAAAACCGAGACCATCAAACGAAATCTCGACTTTCGGAAGGCATAAATCAACATACGTGCGTCTGATGGTCATACTCCATTTATTATAGTTTCTTCATTTATCATTATTAAGACATTCGTGTAGTTAAAGTTGCAATATTAGATAGTTTGAAAATTTCCAAAAACCGAGGCCCACAAACGAAATCTCGACTTTCGAAAGGCGTAAATCAACATACGTGCGTCTGATGGTCATACTCCATTTATTAAAGTTTCTTCATTTATCATTATTAAGTCATTTATGGAGTTAAAACTCCAATATTAGACAGTTTGAAAATTTCCAAAAACCGAGACCCTCAAACGAAATCTCGAGTTTCGGAAGGCATAAATCAACATACGTGCGTCTGATGGTCATACTCCATTTATTAAAGTTTATTCATTTATCATTATTAAGACATTTGTGGAGTTAAAACTGCAATATTAGACAGTTTGAAAATTTCCTAAAACCGAGGCCCTCAAACGAAATCTCGAGTTTCGGAAGGCATAAATTAACATACGTGCGTCTGATGGTCATACTCCATCTATTAAAGTTTCTTCATTTATCATTATTAAGACATTTGTGGAGTTAAAACTGCAATATTAGACAGTTTGAAAATTTCCTAAAACCGAGGCCCTCAAACGAAATCTCGAGTTTCGGAAGGCATAAATCAACATACGTGCGTCTGATGGTCATACTCCATTTATTAAAATTTCTTCATTTATCATTATTAAGACATTTATGGAGTTAAAACTGCAATATTAGACAGTTTGAAAATTTCCTAAAACCGACACCATCAAACGAAATCTCGACTTTCGGTAGGCATAAATCAACATACGTGCGTCTGATGGTCATACTCCATTTATTAAAGTTTCTTCATTTATCATTATTATTAAGACATTCGTGGAATTAAAATTGCAATATTAGACAGTTTGAAAATTTTCTAAAACCGAGACCCTCAAACGAAATCTCGACTTTCGGAAGGCATAAATCAACATACGTGCGTCTGATGATCATACTCCATTTATTAAAGTTTCTTCATTTATCATTATTATTAAGACATTCGTGGAGTTAAAACTGCAATATTAGACAGTTTGAAAATTTCCTAAAACCGAGACCATCAAACGAAATCTCGACTTTCGGAAGGCATAAATCAACATACGTGCGTCTGATGGTCATACTCCATTTATTATAGTTTCTTCATTTATCATTATTAAGACATTCGTGTAGTTAAAACTGCAATATTAGACAGTTTGAAAATTTCCAAAAACAGAGGCCCACAAACGAAATCTCGACTTTCGGAAGGCGTAAATCAACATACGTGCGTCTGATGGTCATACTCCATTTATTAAAGTTTCTTCATTTATCATTATTAGAACA